>NW_018165241.1:128474-158688 GCF_001263595.1 Phalaenopsis equestris
TAGGGTAGGGATGAGATGGATAAGGAACATGATGATATTTAGCTAATTAAGAAATCTCACATTTGAAGTTAACAAGATTTTTATTAGTAACAACGATGGAAATGATTGTTTTAAATATTGAAAATTGGTATGACCTAAACGATAATGCCACAACATAATAGAACATTCAGTGAATCACGAAGAACTGCAACTCCTGGGAAAAGTATCCTCGTTTTTCATGTCTTTCTCTTGGAAGTAGAGCCCAGCTACTCTTCTAGCAGTTACATTCACCCTCCTTGAACGACGATTCTGAAAGTCACAAACATCACAATACTTCTGTGTATGAGCTGAAGTAATTGGATCTAAATAGTTTGATTAAAATGCTCCATCTGACTCTTAAGGAAGTCGGGTGATTCCAAAGTGTTTCGAGCATGAGCTGGTCGAATCATAGTAGATTTAGATGTCATAGTCAGAGGAGGATTTGACTGAAGGTTTATAAACTAATCTCCTACAAAGTTTCCAATACTTTTCTAAAGTATGGTTGGGTTTGTGCCAATAATCACAAGTCAGCCCGGTGTCTTTAGGAGAGTTTGACGAGTGTTGAATATTATTAGTGGCCAAGGCTGATGATTCAACTAAGGTGGAAGTGCCACGCATGACAATTCTTCAGCTCTCTTCGCGTCAAATTTCTGTGAACACAGCACAAGCGAAAGAAAGGCGTTCCCGACGAAGGATATGGTGCAGGACTTCACCTAGGTCTTTGTTAAGACTAGTCAGAAATTAGAACAAGCAAGCTTCTACAATTCTTTGGAAGCGGAAAAGATCAGTTGGAGATTCCCACGTGTAATCATAGTAGATATCATATTCCATCCATAGGTCACAAAATCATTTTAGTGCAGAGTTACTGTTCTTGCTCCCTGGTTTGTCTCGTGGATCTTTTTTGAAATCTCATAAAGTTGGCTGGAGTTCCATACATCTGAGTAGGTATCACGAACTACACTCCACATGACACTGATAAAAGAAAGAAACAAATACAAACATCCAATTGTCGTTTCCATACAGCTAATCAACCACAACATAACATGGAATTTCTCACTTCCCATATTTCATACATCAGGTCAATTTTAGAAGGTTCACAAAATATTTCCGTGAGATGGCCAAATTTCCCACGTCCCTTGACGAATAAAGAAATGGCATGGGACAATTGGAGAAAATTAGATCTGTTCAATTTATGAGGGGTGATTATGAAGTTCATGTGGTTTTGTCGGTCCTCTGGTCTGCGAAGGACTGCAATCGGTGCCCCTCCCGTGGATTCAAGAACACCGTCGGGAGACAGCTTGGTGGTGGAATAGTCCACCATGATTCCAACAAAGACAAATGTTATGTTAGGTTGTCGAGAAATGGGAAGATCTTGAAAAAAGCAGCCGAGAAGTAACCTTGGGAAAAAAAAAACAGGGAGAATAGAACAATAGATGGGCAAGCAACTAATCAAGCTGCAGTAGTTCTTTGTAAGTAGCAAGTGTGGTAATAACTACAAAAGCAGGTGTAGTAAAGTAGCAGGTGCGGCAAAATAATAGGTGTGGCAAGGTATCTATCGCGGAAAAGCAGCAGTATCACGATAAAAACAATAGCGACAAAGGAAGAAAATCAGGGAAAACCTACAGTTGGTCGACGACTAGGGTAGAAGTTCTAGGGATAGAACCATAGCTCTTTTTAGAGAATAGAGCTATATATATTTATTTATAGGAATAGAGGTATAAATGCATTACAAGTTCCAAATAAAGAAAAAACCTAAATTCAGAAAAAGACCAACTAAGGAATACATAAATATAAAAACAGAAATAAATGAAGCAAATAAAATCAAATAAATGATAGTAATAACTGCAGCAGTAATTAGCCTAATAATTAAATACAACACATTATCCTGCTACAAAAATGATCATTCGGAAGACAAATAAGACCAAACGCTCGCATTGGCCCCAGTTTAAAATACTGGGGTTCTTGATCAACAATAACTAAAGCTGGTTTATCAAAACTTTATTCTAATAAGTTCCTTGTTATGATTGGAATAGTAGAATTTCAACACATTACTCTACTTGCAGAAATGATCATTCAGAAGACAAATAAGACTAACCTCTTGCATTGGCCCCAGTTTAAAATACTGGGGCTCATGATCAACAGTAACTAAAGCTGGTTCACAAAGTTTTATTGCTGCATGAAGATCTTTCAAATGCCCCCATTTAGGTTCAGATAACAAACCTAGATAAAACAACACGATCAGATACTTCATAATAAATGATAAACTGGATTTCTCCAAGCTAATAAATAAAAGTTTGACATCTTATTGTTATAGGTAACAATTAACACGCTTGAAAAAATGTAAATTAAAAGGACAGTCCAAATGAAGAAATTAACAAACCATATTCATCTATCGGAGCATCATAATCATAACTAGTTATTTGAAAAGGACCACCTGCTGTTCTGTCGAAGTTTGTTCCACCAAAAAACTATGATCAAGTGAAACAAAGAGAGATCAACTCAGTCTAGTTTATTATTTAACCAATAAATCTGTAGAAAAATTGAACTAATCGCGCCACCAGTGATATTTAGATCAAGATTTAGGCCATTGCTCAAAAACTTCAGTCATAACTTCTGCAAATATATACTAAGTCACAGTAAGGTTTCTGTTCGCAAAGAGGACAGAAAACTAGCAAAGAATGGGAAGGAAGAGGGGAAGAAGGAAGACAAGGACTTGTCCTGGTAGAAAATTAATAATGTAGCTAGAAGTGGGCTATACAAAATATCATGCATATACATAGATCAGCTAATTCAGTACAGTTAGACGCTAAATTACCATGTAGTAATTACTATAACTTCCCCCGCGTTGGAAAAAACGAGCAACAGCAAATGCATTGTCTTCAACAGGCCTGTGAGGTAGTCTTTCACCCCAAGATGCATACCTTCAAAACATAGCGAACATAAATCAATGTAAGGCACGAAAAACAAGATTTATCCATCTTCCAAAAGTATATTTTAAGTTAGTTTATGTGAAAAGCTCAAAATAACTCATTATCATTTTGTTTCAACTAAGAAAATAAGGAATGATGTTGGTGATATGGCACAAAATAGCTATGCTACTTCCCAAAGGAAAACAAAACTTTTGGAATCAATGTAAAAGAAGATGTGACATATAATAAAACTATTGTTTGCTATTGCCTAGTAATAGATTCATATTGTCTCTGTTGGCATTAAAAAACTTATTTTATATTGAGTAAAATTATTAATATAATTCGGATTTTATTATGCTTATATCATTTCATGGAAATACAATACCAAATATAAATTGTTAATTATTATATATAAAATTGTATTTTATGCATATTAATAAAGGGATTTTTGCAAGTAAATTTAGATGAAGTACTGCATGCATATAAAAATAATAATAACGAATAAAGATGATTTAGAAAATGTGGCATATATTGTGATATGTATAGTTATAATGATGAATTGCGCACGAAAAGACAATAGTTTTACCAAATGCTTTTTGGTAGAGAAATAATTGAAATTCTGAATTGTAATATTACGGTTGAGATGGATTCATTGATAAATGTATTATATGGATGGCCAACTTTAATTAGCAGTTATCATAGCTGATGGGCTGAGTGACGACTTAGGGAAATGAAATATGTCAAAGCCAATGTAAATATAATGTGAAAGAAAAGGTTGAGATAAACAATGAAAATATAGATGAAGCAAATGAACATATGATATTGCATGGTATAGTGCTTGAAATCATTTATATTTTCCTGTGATAATTACTATTATACTTACTATTTTAAAATAATATTTTCTTTATTATTTTAATATTAAAGAATGCTTATTTGTTAATATGATGTTTTTTCATGTTACTAATTAGCAGGCACATTACATTCTTCTTCATATGTTAGAACCTTATTTTAGCAATATTTTACTCATTGATCATGTAGCTTACCTGATATTATATTATTGGTTTTTAAAGAGACTTATGTTAACGAGCATGTCATTCTAAGTCAGGTAACGTGTTTTTCTAAGATAGCTTTTGAATAAATAATTTTGTATAATTATAGAAGGTTTTTTTGGATATATATAGCTATATATATTATTTTTTATTTTTTTTTTAAGTATTGGCCGAAGGGCGGACCCCCCAACCAATCCCATGTGCAAATTTGAATCCCGTCTGGTCGAGGATTCGAACCAGGGTCGAGAGGGGACTTATGCAGAGCCGCCACCAACTCACCTACAGTCGGTGCACTTTTTGGATCTATCTATCAATCTATCTTAACTATATATTTTCTTTAAAAAAAGCCCAAAGGCTAATATATTAAATAGAAAGTAGGATACAGATCGATTGTGTGAGAGAGCCCAAACATGGCACCCTGCCCACACGATAATCATCGCATCAAATGGTTCCAAAAAGAAAAATACAGAAAAACACAAGAGAGACCTAAAGAAAAAACCAAAAAGAGCTAAAATACAGAGTATCAGGTAGCTAGATAGCAACCTAATTTTGCCTTGTCTCTGCCTCTAGTTCTAGGGAATGAGCTGAATGAGCTAGCTAATAAATTGCTAATAAATTGGTAAGATGAGTGTCATTACCAGTAGTAACCAATGTATCATCTAATAAATTCCCGAGCTCGAGTCGGTCTCTGTTCTTCTTCTTCCTCCTGGAGTAGACCTGTCATTCCTCATCTGAAGATTGACTCACCTGATCAGTGGAATGGTCTAAAGTGTTTCGGACATGTGTAGGTTGTTGAACATTAGAAGCAACCGCTTGTTGTAGTTGTACCAGCTGATTTTTTATCGGATCGAATGAGCACTCTCGTGTGTCTTCGCATGTAAGTGGGCATGCTTCAATAACAGTGAGTGGTATCAGCACATTTGAATCTGTACCTGTAGTATGGTGTTCTTCATCTGGAACTGCGGTGTTGGAAAGAGGATCGGGTTGTACCTTCTCAGTAGGGATGGTAAGTGGCTGATCTTTAGCGATATTCGGCCTTAGATGAGGATACAAGCAATAGCAAATAATAGAACTGTGGCTAAACATACTACAATGATAGGAATAAGAAGGGTGTGAGTCTATTTCAACCCTTTGCCAATACTCATTGTGAGTGGTGTTAATCCATACCTCATCCCGAGTTGGTTGAGTAATATCTCTCTCAACTAAAACATAAGCTACAAACGGTCTGGTGAAATCAAAAAAAGAAAACATCCAAAAACAAGTGTCTATGGACGAGGCAGTCTAGACCTGCTTCTTCATCTGGTTCTTAGAGCGGATCCAGATAGCAAACTCTGAAGTGTTGTTTCATTGTCAGGAGTGGCCAAGCTATCATCCATTAAGTTTCCAAGCTGAACAGTGCCCCCAGCCTTCTTCCTCCGCCGAGAAGTGTAAACATGTCATTCTTTTTCTGAAGATTGTTCAGTCTGATCCATAGAAGGAAAGGCAGTTGCAGCGATGAATTCCTGAGTTTGTGTAGGACATTATTCCAATACTTGGGAAACACCTGCCCTCTCAATAGGTAGTTCTACCAACTCATTAGTAGCAGTAAGATGGTTGGTGTTTGGCTCTAAATCTTCTTCATTAGTATTAGGAGACACATTTTCTGTCATATATATGATTTCATATTTAAAGCAATTTAAAAACTCTAATTTATTTGATGATTGTTTATAAACAATTCTTGAATTCATATTTAACATGCAAAAATTTAGCAAGGTCAATTCTCTACCCCCTTAAACCATATGCATACAAATCAGGATGGGTTTTGGCGAAAATTGAATCTAACTGAATAGTCCACATTTATGAAACATTACGTAATTCGAAAGAATCAGTTGAGATGTGAAATAAGAAAAAAGAAATTGATATCTCAGATAAATTGTTCATACACCCTATAATTGTGTTTAGTCATTGCTATTGTTTCTAACATATGTTATGCCATATTTCATGTCAATTTGCCTTCTTGATCTTTTTTCTAGGGATTATTGTCATTTAACATTTTGAACCATTTTTTATATATTTGTCTTTGGATGGTTGTCGTTCGAATAAATTCTAGTGTAAGCCCATCGTCATGTAATTCATTAGACAAGATAATTAATAAAAAAGAGCAAATTATGGGTACATGAAAATTTAAGCCTCACCTCACCTATGCTGGATATTTAGTATAGGTTGCTTTGAGGATTCAAACATTAATCAGCTTCGTGTTTCTACATATCTTTCTAAACTTCTTAAACTTCATCTCCTCTTCTCCAATTTCTCTATTAACATCCAATTCATCCTGTTGTCCGTTCTTACATAAATTTTGTACCCAAGTAAACATCCTAGACACAAATATTGATGGCATGATGAAGTTAACATTTCAATTTATTTAACATATTTTATGATAAAGTTTTCTTTTTTTTATATTGTGTTATTGAACATAATTTCTCGGATTCCTTATTTATATCACCTAATAAATTACAGGTCAAAATTTATGTTGAATTAAAGAAAAATATTATGGATGGGAGGGTTCCAATGTCACATCCCGGTCAACCACCTCAACTTAACCTGAGGTGTAACATCGGAGAATGATTCAGCCCGATATGATTTTCACCATCACCCAGTCTGAAGTGCACTCAACAAGATTAAAAGATCATATGAGTAGATAATTAGTCCTACAAAATATATATATATGAATATATATATATATATATAGATGGCTTTATCGTCCTCGTTCTCGCTCTGCTAGGCAAACCCTGGTTTTTCTGCTTCCCTGCATTATCATCGATCAAGCACTGTTTCGGCTTTTTTCCTTTTCGTCTTCGTCGCCAGTTTTCGTCGTCGCGTCGCAGCGGTTCTTGTTCTTATTCGTCGTCCCAATTCAGTGGCTCTCTCGAGAAGTTGTCAAGCTCAAGGGCGTCTCAGTTGCCTCTCGCTGTTCTTCGGCTATTGAGGGACGTCTGGGTGGAAGTCTGAGCGCGGGCTTCTGCGGCTCGTCGTCGTCCTGAGAAATCGGGCTCAGAGGCGACTCTTAACTGCCGCTTGCTAGCTCTTTTCGTCTGCAGTTCACAGGGGTTTTCTTCCATTCCGCTCCTTGCTCCCTGTTCTGGTTTCGTAATTTGCTCTCTGCTTTCTTCATTGTTTTTAACGTCGCACCTCCATCTATTGGGGATGGCTTCAGACAGAACGTATGCTGCTGCCCTTACGGGTGCCTAAGCTTTAGGTACACATAAATCGTGTTCATTTCCTCCTTCGTTTAAGTGGGCAGAGGACATCAAGAAACCTAGTAAGAAGAATGGAAAGTCTGTCGTCTTTTTTACAGAAGTTAAATATATTCAACTTGCTTCCTTCTGTCTAAAGTTGGTCGGAAAATTTCTGTATGGTCATCCCAAAATTGAGCTGATTTGTAAGGAAATTGAGCTTATGCACCTTGTTGGAGTGAGGAAAATTGGACTTATAAATGAAGATACACTCTTATTCAACTTAATAATGAAGAAAATTACACGCGCTTATTTGCTAATAGGATTATCTGGATTGATTACAGAGCAATAAAGATTCTGAAATGGTCTGTGGATTTTGACCCCTAGACGGAACCACCAATCATTCCGGTTTGGATTCGCCACACTGTTCTAAAATTTCATTATTTCACTCAAAAAAAATTGTACTGTATTGCCTCAACTTAAAGTAAGCCACTCAAAACGGACATTCCTACTTTTAATTTTTTCGCCCATCTGAAGCCAGAGTACTTGTTGAAAGAGACATCACTTCATCCGCTTCTGAGGAAATTTGGTTGGGCACACAACCCCATGGATATTGGCAAAAGGTTGTGATTAAGTCTTTTCCATCTCATTGTTCGAACAGTCGTATGTTCAATCACTCTATTTCTCAATGCCACCATCTACACCCCCAATTCAGACCAAAAAAGCAAAGCGTTCCGCCAAAGGCAGAGAATTCATCTCCTCCTGATAAGCTACAAGCTATTAACACTATTGATCATCAAAAGGATACCCTGAAGACGTCACTATCCTCGCAGGCAATATTTCAACCATTCAGTCTCCACACAATGTTGTAGCTCCCCTATCTTTGGAACATTCTAGCGTGGGGGCGAGGGAGATTCTTCAGACCCCACCTGCCCTGGAACTTATCACTGATATTACAGGTGACAATACTTCTACTGCTTCACTACCGCCTCATCAGGTCGAGCAAAATGTTAATGCTACTCAGGCTCATGGGGATGTGAAACAGCCTACACCTGTCCGGCCACCATTGGAACAATCCATTAATCAGATGAGTCAAACCTCAGATGAGGAATGACAAGTGTACACATTCAGCAGCTGAAGTCGAGTGAAGGAGAAGAAAGGAAAAAGGTTAGTGCGTGAGAGCCAAAGTCAAGTCAAGGAATGAGTGGCGGAGTAGAGTCGTGCCCTGACTTACAAGGAAGAGGAAGCAAGGAGTTTTGCAGGGGACGTTTCTTGCAGGAAGGAGTCGAAGCCGAGTGCTAAAGAAAAAAAAATGAAAGGGATCGCGTGAGAGTGCTAAACCACATCGAAGCTTTGGTAAAGTAAGAATATTAAGTTTATATGTATTTTGAAAAAACCCAAGGGTAAATATATTAATACGGAAAACGGAAAAGATACAGAAAAAAGATACAGAAATGTTGTAAGAGAAGACCTAAAAGAAAGCCCAACTCATACAATACAACACACACAAAACCCAGATAAAGCAAATATACATTAAGGTAAAAAACTAAAAAACCACAAACAAAAGCGCTAGGGACGTCCCACTTTAGTCCTCCCGCCTCTAGTTCTCGGAAGTGAGCCGGTTAACAAATTGGTAAGGTGAGTATCATTGCCCGTAGTAACCAAAGTATCATCCATCAGATTCCTGAGCTCAAGTAGATCTTCATTCTTCTTCTTCCTCCTGGATGTGTAGACCTGTCATTCCTCATCCGATAATTGACTCATCTGATCAGTAGATTCCAAAGGTGGTCAGATAGGTGTAGGTCGTTGCACGTCTTGATCCCCATGAGCCTGAGTAATATTAACATCTTCCTGGACCGGATGAGGCGGTTGTGAAGCAGTATAAGTATTTCCACATATATTATCAGTGATAGTATCTAGGGCAGGCAGGGTTTGAAGAAACTCCCTCTCCCCCACGATAGGAGGTTGCAAAGACGATGGAGCTACAACTGGGGATTGAATAGTTTTCATATTGCCTGCGGGGATAGTGACGTCGTCCGGAGTATCCTTCTGATAATCAATAGTGTCAAAAACTGGGAGCGGGAGCTAATCAGGATATGGAATCACAACTCTAGCGGAGCAGTTTGTTCTTTTTGGTCTGAGTTGGGGTGTAAATGATGATATTGAGAACTGGAGTGTCCGAACATACGATAGTTCGAACAATACGATGGAAAAGGTTCAATCTCTACCTTCTACCAATAACCATGGTGTTGTGTACCCAACCAGATTTCCACAGAAGCAGGTGAACTGATATCTCTTTCAACAAATACTCTGGCTTCAGAAGAATGGGACAAATTAAAAATAGAAATGTTTGTCTTGAGTGACTTCTTATAAACTGAGGCAATAGAGTAAAATACTTTTTGAGAAAAATAATAAAATTTCAGACCAGGGAGACGAATCCAAACCGGAATGATTGGCAGGTCCATCTGTGGGTCAATATCCACAGAACATTTCAAAATCTTCATTGTTCTGTTATCAATCCATATAATCATTCTAGCAAATGCGCGCATGTAATCTTATTCATTACTAATTTGAATAAAAGTGTGTCTCCCACCTAATAGTTCAATTTTTCATTATCCAACAAGGTGCATATGTTCAAATTCTTTACGAATGAGCTCCATTTTGGAATGACTATATAGAAATTTCTCAACCAAATTCAGACGACAGGAGAAAGCAGGTTGAATACCTTCAGCTTCTGTAAAAAAGATGACAGACTTCCCATTCTTACTACCAGGTTTCTTGATTTCCTTCGCCCACTCAAACGAATGAGGGAAAGATGACGATTTTGGTGTGCCTAAGACGTGGACACCGGCAAGGGCAGCTGCATACGATTTGTCCGAAGTCATCCTCAAAAATAGGTGCGACGTTTAGAGAAGAAAGTAGACGAGGGAAAAAATTGTGTCGAAATAGCCGAAGCTAAAAAAAGGGACGACGCAGTGAGACGGGATGAGTGCAGAGAACGCAGAAATCGCGAGCAGTTACTGCAAGACTAAGCCGCAGAACACGCGAACGGCGAGACGGGCCGTAGAACCTAGAAATCCCGAGCCGCGAGACAGGAAGACAAGAGATGAGCCTCGTCTCAGAGCCGGAGAAGAAGCGTGGGAGACAAACAGAATCGAGCGCGAAGACGCCGAGAGGAAACAACAAAATCATAATCGTTGCTAAGGTTCGCCATCAGGCAAAACCCTAGAAGAGTCGAGCGAGAAAGACGAAGCATTTCTACACCAAAGTCCACAAACATAGCAAAATTCACAAGCCGTTTGGAAGTAGTAGTTGGATCGGTGAGAGTTATAAATGTCAAACAGATGGAAAATATATTTGTTAGAATCTTCAAAACTCTAATAGGGAGTCTTCTTACGCAAAATTCACAAGCTGTTTCAGTTGAGGCACCCCTCAGATACGCGTGTAGGCTGGCCAAAAGACGATGGTGCAGAACCAAAACAGATGGAAGATATACTCGTTGCACCAAGAAACTGGAAGAAAGGGAGAATGGAAAGCTAGAGTAATTGATCTACCAAGAAAAGACCCATGTAAAAACTTGTAAAATTCACAGATCCAAACAGATAATGGGAGCTTGAGTGTGACCAAATGTGTCCTTACCTTTTACCTCTGGTTCTAGGTAGGGAGCTTGCTAACGAATAATTAAGTTTTCTGTCATTACCCGAAACAACCAAGATATCATCCATTAAGTTCCCGAGTTCTAGTAGGCCTTTACTCTTCTTATTTCTAGATGTGTAAACCTATCAATCCGCATCCAAAGACTAGCTCATCTGATCAGTGTATTGGTCCAAAAATTATAAGGCAGGTGTAGACGGCTGCACAACAGGATCCCCTTGTGCCTGATTGACATTAAAAACCTGTTCGATCTGATCAGGTGGTAGGGCTGCAGTAGAAAGCTCACCTAGAGTAGAATTTTGAGTTTGAAGCTGGGGCAATGTCTCCTCATCCACCAACAACTGAGGTTTCACGGGAGGTATAATAAGTGAGCAACCCCCCTCAAGGACAAAAGAAGCGAGCCTCAAAGGTTCCTCCCCAGGTGAACAAGTAGTCCCCACAGGGGCAATTAAATCAGACGCCAACCCGTCTTGTGGTAATTTCCTCCACAGGTGGAAGAGATGTCCCTAGAGCAGTGGGGTTAGACAAATCCTTATGCAGTTGAGCTTTAGATTACAAGTTAGGGTGGAGCCTGTGGCATTTGTCAAGGGTATGGCTAAACATCCTACAATTGGTACAATAAAAGGGATGTTTCATAACAATATGTTGCTAATATCCATTATGTGTTGGGCCCAGCTAGACTTCTATAACATCAGGTAAAGTGATATCTCTTTCCACAACTACTCTGGCAACAGAATGTCTGGTAAGATTGAAGGTGGGTATATCTAGTTTCATAGGATTCCCAAGTATGGCACCAATAAAGTAAAGAACCTGTGGTTAAATAGATGCAGTTTGAGACCAAGTAACTTAAACCATATTGGTACAATGGGAGGGTCATGGTTTAGGTCAAAATCAGGAGACCACTTAAGCAACTTCATTGACTTTCCTGCAATGTTAAGATATTTCCTAGAGAAAATCCGAGCGTAGTCTTCAGCCATGATTAATTAAATCAACACATGCCTACCATCAAGAAGTTTCACTTTCCACTTTCCTACTAATTTGAGATCTTTAAAACTTTTTCTGATAACTTCCATTGAGGGGTGCCCCAACTAATTTTTTCAATGAGAGCGAATTTGTATTTCTCAACTAAAGTTGAAATTTCTAAATCAGAGAAAAAAAAAGTTATTTTCCAACCCTTCCTACCTGCCTTCTTAACAAAGGGACAGGCACCTATACAATTACGACATTCCTTAAAACTCGAGGGAAAGACAACAACTGATTCCACCAAATGGTTACTCAGCACGTTGGCGAAAGAGGCTTTGTCGGGTTCAGCCGAAAAATGAGGGAGCACACCCATCGAAGAAGGGAAAACAGGCCGAAAGATGAAGGCTAGGGTGGCTTCTTCAAGTACGATGAGGCACCAAGAACAACAGAAGATGCGATCGAGCGAGAGGCTGGGGCTCAACGAGGCGACGAAAGAAGCGACACAATCCCCCTCCCTTCCTCTTCGAGGACGAACAAGTACGGTTACCCTAACCGTCATGAAGTCACCGGAGAAAACCCTAGCAAAACGACAATGGATACCGTGTTATTGATAATAATAATAATAATAACAATAATATGAAAAATTTATTTGAAATATGAAAAAAAAAATTTAGAATTACTCATTTAAATTTGAGTGGATATTTATGGAATATTGAATAAAATCATAAATGTTGATTTAGCTGACGTTTTGATAGTTAAATTAAAGTAACATGAATACTTAAAATGAAGCTTCTAATCAACAATTAAAGTAACATAAGTAATTAAGAGATTAAAGATAATCAATAATATGCTTAAGATTATATTTTTACGATATTTTAAACAACTAATTATTGGAGGGAAAGATTAAACATGTTTGAAACAAGTCATACAACTTTGAGGTGAGAACTTGTACATTTAAACTATAGTAATAATTTGTTTCTTCTCAAATATATTCGCAGTTGATGATATTGGCTGATGTTTTATTCTGATTGAGATACTCTTTTTTTTATTGGTCATATCGTGATGAATGTTATAGTTATTTACTCATGCATTTTAGTGTATATTTATATAGCATGATTGAATGCGATGAATACATATATTTATGTTAACTGTTTTTATGTGCAAGACTGACTATGAAGGAGCACCACTTAACGGTACTAGTAGGGGAACAATAATGTATTCGTGCACCTAAATAGAAAAGAATACTAATATTAAAGTGTCATAAATGGTACAATTTTAAACGGTGTCTCCTGTGATGGTTGTATGATTTGAAGTGTTATGGGTATGATAATGATATAGACCTTTAAATATCACATCAAATATTTATATTGATTTATAAAGAAGGTTAACCGATATGTATATTGTTCTTTCTTTTCTTTATATTATTTTAGAAATATGAGTATTCACTGGTTCGTTTAGCTCACAGTTGTTTTAACTAACTTTTTTCATGATTAATTATATTATTAAAAGATGAGCAATAAATGAAAAAATGCTTATAGAAGACGCGAACAACCATCGACGAGGTAATTATAAACTATGCTGTTTTAATTTAATTTTTAGTGGCCCTTTCATCTGTTAAATTGTGAGTTGATATAGAGAATTTAATTCACATATTCGACCGTCTGTTTCCGCCTTGGTTAATTCCAAGCTCCAGGTCGGGTCGTGACAAAAGTGGTTTCAGAGTTTAAGGTTTATGATTAATGAATTGAATATTAATGAAAGATCCAATATGATAATTACTAAAAAAATTAATAAAAAAATTTAACCTAAATTAATAAGTATTTCCATTCAAGCGAAGGGCTACAATTTAAATTATAGAAAAAGGGAGTCCAATATAAAATTCATCAATAATTATTGCTGACTTCCTTAAAGAAATGCGAAGTGCGACATATTTTAAATTTCGAGGACAATTTTTGTAAGTGGGGAAGATTGTGATTGCTCGCTTCAGTTCGGAAGAGACAAAGTGAAGAACTAAAGAAGAGAAGGAAAACAGACGGAAAAGGAAATGAAAAGGCAAGGAAGAAGAAATGAAGAAACGGAGAAGACAAACAGCTGAAGAAAAGGAAATGAGAGGTCGGAAGTTAAAGAGGTGATTTCGCTTATATAAATCGGCTTACCTGTGGGTTCAGCGACGTGTTAAGAGGATGATGTGAGGGTAGGGCAGAGACGGCTTCTCTGTCGAGCGGAGGAGGCAGTGTCGGTATTGTGGAGAGGAAGAGGAAGTAGGAGGAAGAAAGTTCGTGTGTGGGAGCCGAAGCCGAGTCGAAGAGGAAGAGAGGGAGAAGGTTCGTGCGAGAGAGTCAAAGTCAAGTCAAGAAAGGAGCAGTGGAGGAGAGCCATGTCCTAACTTACAACGAAGAGGAAGAGGGAAGGATTTTTGCGAAGAACGGTTCTTGCGTGAAGGAGTTGAAGCCGTATGTGATCGAGCCGAAGAAAAAAAATGAAAGGGATCGTGTGACATGGGTAAAGTAAGAATATTAAGCTTGTACTTAATATTTTATATTAATCGATATATAATAATAATAGTAATAATAATTATTATTATTATTATTATATGAAAGATTTATTTAAAAAATGAAAAAAATTTACAATTACTTATTTAAATTTGAGTGGACATTTATTGAATATTGAATAAAATCATAAACATTGATTTAGTTGAAGTTTTGATAGTAAAATTAAAGTGAAATAAAATCCTTAAAATGAAGCTTATAATCAACAATTAAAGTTACATAAGTAATTAAGAGATTACTTAAGCATAATCAATAATATGCTTAAGATTATATTTTGACCATATTGTAGACAGCTAATTATTGGAGGCAAAAATTAAAAGTGTTTGACATAAGTCATACAACTACGAGGTGAATACTTCTACTTTTAAATTATAATAATAATTTGTTTCTTCTCGAATATATTTGCAATTGATGATATTTGTGGATGTTTTATTCTGATTGAGATATTTTTTTTTTATTGATCATATCATGACGAATGGTATAGCTATTTATTCATGCATTTTGGTATATGTTTTATATAGTATAATTGAATGTGATGAATACATATATTTATGTTAACTGTATGTGTGTGACTGGTTATGGAGCACTCCTTGATGGTACTAATGAGAGAATACTAACATACCCGTGCACGTAAATAGAAAAGTATATTGATTTTGAAGTACCTTAAGTAGTACAAATTTTAGACGGTGTCTCCTGTGACGGTTTTATAGATATGAAGTGCTATTGATATAATAATAATATATACCCCTTTCAATAGCATACCAAATATTTATATTGATTCATAATAAACTTAACTGGCACGCATATTGTTCTTTCTTTTCATTATATTTGTTTAGAAGTATGAGTATTTACTGGCTCGTTTAGCTCACAGTTGTTTTAACTAACTTTTTATATTTAACTAAATTATTAAGAGATAAGCAATGGACGAGAAAATATTTATAGAAGAAGCGAACAACCATCAACGAGAAAATTATAAATTATACTGCTCTAGTTTAATTTTTAGTGGCTCTTTCATCTATTAAATTAAGAGTTGATATAGAAAATTTAAATAACCCGCCCGAACGCCCGTTCTTGTCTTGGTTAATTCAAAGCCCCGAGTTGGGTCGTGACAGTCTCCTTGAATAAACAAACTAGATTCACAAATCCCCTTGAATTTTATGAAATTCATAAATTACCTTAACTTAACACATTTATAATGTCAATTGCACTCTTACCAAAAATTGCCTTTCCCGTATATATACACTAAGCAGCTCTTTACTAGCCAGCTGTAATTCACAATAAAATGGATTTCATTAAAAAAGTTTTAGACGAAGTACAGCTCAATATAAGCATTTATTCATAACTGCCATTATGTTTAACTTCCATAGCTTAAAAATTTCCACCAAATACCTTATGTAGCTTTCCAATTGCAGGATGCAGCAAAGTTGAGGGGAAAATTCTCTCCAAAATTTTTTTTTTCTCTATAAAATGCTCTCATCTATGGACTGCAGTTCATGCAGAGAAAAATAGAAGTAATTTCTTAGTTTGAATATAATTTAATATAGCTGGTGATTTATGTTCATGCATTCATGCATTAACCAACTGATTTTCAAACCATTTCTTAGCTTGCGACTGTTTAATTAATTAAATGTTATCAACTTATACTAAATTATGGTAACTAATATAGTGATTAAAATTGATCAACCAACCAAACTAAACCAAACTAAACGACTAGGTAAAATTGAGATTAGTGATTTGTGCAAAAGAAGAGAAACTAAGAAGTTAGAGTTTAATTTTCAAAAATAATTTGTTTAAATTATTGTTATTTAATATTAGTATAAATTGCAATAATTAAAGTTAAAATTTAAGTATTTAAACTCATAATTAAAATGAGTAAATTTAACTATAACTAACAAGAAATATGACCAAGTATTGTGAGATAAATTTATTAAATGTAATATTTTATATATTAAAGTTGTTAACTTAAAGGGGTGTCAGAAAAAAAATAATCTATGATTGGGGTGAGTAATTATATTCATTAGTTTTCATTATTTCTAAATATATGATTGATTTTAGTTATGCTCTATTCCAGTGAGATTTAGATTATAACACATTCTTCATAGCGTTGGGAAAATATGCAAGTTAAAAAATTGCACAATGAATTTCCAATAAAATTATTAGATAATTGCAGGCTTTTAATTCTAATAGATATGCATGTAGTTTAATATTAAACAACCTTTAGAAATATATATGTTAACAGTCCTATATAAACGGTTGCATAACGAATTATCAATGAAATTATTAGACAAGGAAATGTCATGAGTAGATGAATGCAAAAGAAAACCATGTGTTATAAATAATGAAATGAAAATATTATACACATGAATACTTGTATGTGCATGTTAAGATAAGTTCACCTTTTGATACCATCAGGGGACACCACTGTACCCGCACGGGTAGATGCTTTTGTGCCACCTTTGACAATTATGATATTTATATTGCTAACAGTTGTGTTGTTGGGAGAATATCGGCCAAAAGAGAATATACACATTTCTAACTCATACAATCATGTAAGTTAGATCACAAACCGTTGTGTCAGCAACATAATATTGGTCAGGTGTTAGGTTATGTTTTCATGGTGTTGTTAAGATGATTGTGAAAGTTAAGAGAATAAAATAAAAGCAAAGTTAAAGACAAAATCTTGGAAGATAAAGTTAATGCATATAGAATTTTAGATTATTTTCATTGAGTAAATATCAGAAATACATACATCAGATTATAATATGATTTTTTTATAATGAGATATAAAAAAACAATGAATATTTTGTCCTCTTTTGCTTAGGTTATTATAGTTTAGAAATGTGATTTTTCAAAGTGAGTTAACTTTAGATAACTAATTATGTTATTTTAGTATTTTTCGAAGTTTTAAGCTTTTTGAATAAGATGAATAGAAGTGGAATCAATGTGTACAGAAGGTGAGTTCAACAATTGAAAAGGTAAATATTTAATTATTATTTAAATTGCATCTTTGAGTTACTTATTTCAATTAATATGTGGATATTAAAAAAAGAATAATAAAAAATTTAATTCCAACGCCCGACTGTTCGTTCCCGCCTTGATTAATTTGAAGTCTCAGGACGGGTCATAACACTGTTTGGTCACAAAATTCATCATCTACCTTGTAATTTGTTTAGTCATAAAGCATAAATAATTCTATCAAGATAAAAATTTTCGAATTATAGCTTTCTCTTTGACAAACCCTTAGTCAAACCAAAACACGAGCTAACTTCCTTATGGGAGTGTCCCTTCAAGTTGTCATCAAGTGTAATGAATTTTAGGGAAACGATTCTTTTTGAATAACAGACAAACACAAATCTATTTGTCATAATTTTAAATTTTAAATTGACAATATAAATTTTTAAGAGAAACTTATGAGTTGAGATAAGATTTGGTGGTCCTACCAAATTGGACCACTTTTCTCATTTTGCTTGTGGATCTCATAAATAAAAAAGCACCCTAACGCTATGCCTTTTATTTTTCAATACTATTCAGTAACTCACGGCGGTCAAAGGTCAACGAACAATGATGGTGTGTCCATTATTGGTGGAGGCAACAAATGGTAGTAGCAACAATAGTGGTTAGTGGATGGTGGTAGCAAAGACAACTAGCTAGATTGCTTTTTTATAGGAAAAAAAACACCTAGAAAAACCTAATAAGTTGTATTGAAAACTTTTTGAATGAACTTGATTTATTTAAGAAAAACATCAATAATTAAAAACAATGGAAACATAATATGCTTAAGAAAAACCAAAAAACAAAAATCCCACTTTAAACAGTCCCTTAGTGATCCAACAATTATTACGAGACATATTTCATTAGCAATAGTTGAATGCCCAACTAAGCCGGGAATCCATATGGCATTGATTAACTAATCTTAAAACTAATTATTGTGGCTTATTACTTTGTCATGTCCGTAGATTAACATAAGTTTTCTACACCTTTTGTGTAATGATAATATAATCATGCACGAACTAGTGTGACTTTATGTTTATGCATTTACAAGGTGGTGGATAATTCAATAAAGTGCATGAAACTTGTTTGGCATAATGTTGGTAAAAAATAATTGGATGGCTGAATGAGATCCATGCTTTTGTAATGGAGACAAACTAAAAAAAAGGGCATATTTATGAGCTTTGAGCATATCCTTAGCCTCTGTGATTTATGTGAATATAATTCCAACGTAGTTATGGATCAGCTATCTCTAATTAAAAATATTTCTTCGATAAACCCTCGGAGATTAATTGGGATAGGATGACTACCAAATAGAGCCGAGTGATAGAAGATGTTAAAACACTTGATGGTTTGAAAAATAAGTATGGTAACAAAGAAACATATAAAAGATAATAGCATTATGTACAAGATAATGTGATCAATTTAATAGGACTCAACATTCAAAATGTCCAAAAGAACAAAAATAAAAATTGATAAATTGCAAGGGTTTTGACAATTTTGGCTAAATCACACATGAAACACAAAAATAAAAATCAAAGATTTCCAAACTGATAAAACTACAAGCACACACATACCAGCCATTCCAATCCTCGGTCCAAACCATAGGCTTCTTATAAGCATTTGGCCTGAAGGCATCACAGTAGAATCCATTACAGGCATCAATCTGTCAAATAAAATAAACTATGACAGATTACAGGCGAGCAATTGAAATTGATTTTAGCATTAATTCAAAACATGAGAAATTTTTTACAGACATGATTATGGGCAAATAACATATTACAATGCTACAAAAATACGGCATGCAATTTAATATTTCGTGCATGGGAAAATATGTCTTAAAGAATGTTTTTAGCATGATTGTCTAAAACCGCAACAAGAAGAGATCTTCAAGCTCAAATAAAAAATCAAAAAATGAATTAAACTAACAGAGTAAACAGGCTGATATTGCTGGTAATTTTCAAAATTAATGCACTTTAAAAATCTGCTATGCTTAGTCAATGAATAAACTGAACAACTAAATATGAAACATTATAGGAGACAAAAGTTATGGCACTTACAACTGTCTCAGGAGCATCAGTTTGCTTGCACATAACCCATGGAACACCAGCCCCTAGGCTAAGTGCCATTTCTGCAGCCCATTTAACATACTGTTTACCTCCCTCACCATATGAGCCTTCAACATTACCATATTCATTCTCAATCTACAAAATTTGTGTGAAATAAGCAAATGTCTGGTAAAACAAAATTAAATTACTAGTAATATCAACCAACCTAAACTCAATGAAAATATAAATAATAGACGTACTCAGATTATCATCCATTTAAGAAGATAGAGGCATTCTCAAACACATTTTATCATCCATCATAAGTTTCAATGAATAAGACTTAAGAAAATTAAAAGACATTGGTAATGTTAAAAGATAAAAAATAACTAAAAGTTTTCTTAGAACATCATAGGGCCAAGAATTTCTAATACAATTTAATAAACAATGCAAACTATCATTACAAAAAACACACAAAAGTTCATAGGTCCAAAGCTATTAATCTAAGAAACTATCAACAGTTTGACTACTAATGAAGACACAATAGATATTGATTAAAATGAAAACTTATAACCAAAAATTTAGGGTTCAAATGAACAGACGACTAAGTGTGAGACAGAGGCAAGCAAACACGTGTAGGAGCACTGCAGAGTGAGCAAGCACAAAGTGCAGGGCAACAATAATGGTGCATGCAGGACAATGATAAATGGTCCATACATGACAATGATGAGTACAGGAGAGAAAACTCTCCAGCAAAGCCTACAAAACAAAACACGATTAGCATAAAATCATGTTTAAATTTGTCAATTTGGTTGGTTGAATAAGGCTTTGTTGTTGTTGTTGTTGTTGTTGGTTGGTTGAATAATTTTAAATGACTTGGACAAGATGTCCATGGCTCCGTCGTCCCGGGGCCTTAAAGTATTCAAATCTACTTAGTCCGAAAGGTGTTTAAACCAGAACCGGAAGATTCTTATCAACAACGATGAGTACAGGAGAGGAAACAATGAAATAGGTTGCATTTCCAGCAAATAATGACAAGCTGAGCCAATCATGCATGAGTTGTGTGCAAGAGCAATAGTGTCAATTTTCTTCCACATTGAGCATTACAGAAGGCTACAGTTTCTATTATTTCTTTTTGTTACAAATCAAAGGCATTCTTCCAAGTCAAAAGTAGAAGTTTTCAAAATTTTTAATTCAAAATTTGTAAAACCTAAGTTCAATTCACAACATGAAAGTACAATTTTGTTAGAACATACAAAAGTGTAAAAGAAGAATAAATTAAGTGAAAAAAAAATGTAATAATTGTTTGTACAAGGAAATAGAAAGCAATAAATAATTAGGGTGTGCTTAAATTAAGAATTTTATGATGTAAAGTGTGTTAATGAAATCTAAAGCTTTATGATAGGATTTGATAGTCTTTTACAGCGATAGAGACCTTAATTTCATTGAATAAGCAATAATTAAAGAATCATATTTCCATCCATCTTGAATTCTACTAATAATATCTCCATCTATATCACCTTCACTTTGAATAATAGACCTGAGCTATCTAAAAGGTTGACTCCTTTTAATGACTTGATCACACATTACTACAACCGTGCCACTAGATCATTGCTACTAATATTATATTCCATGTATTCAGCTTTAGATCTACCAAATGAAAGCCTTTAGACTCTAAAGTTGACCACCATATTTCAAATTTTTCTTGAACTCTTTTTCTAGTTTTATCGACAAGAAGGATATCATTAGCGAAAAGCATACACCAAGGTACATCCTCCTGTAAATGTCCAGTAGGAACATCCATAACTAAACCAAAAAGAAATGGGCTTAAAGTCAATCCCATATGTAATCCAACTAAAATAGGAGAATACTAGGTCAACCCTCCTCTTCAAACACAAGTAACACCTCTAGTATACGTATCTTTAATGACTTAAAAAAAAGTTGAATGAACACCATTATTTTCTAGAACACTCAAAAGAATTTTTCTTAGATCATTGTCATAAGCTCTTTTAAATCAATAAAAACCATATGTAGATCCTCCTTACTCTCTTTGTACTTCTCCATAAAATCTCTCAATAGATGTATAGTTTCTATACTAGACTTGCTTGGCATAAAGCCAAACTAATTTTGAGAAACTTTTGTATCACATCATATTATATGTTCAATTAGTTTCTCCCTTAATTTTAATGTATGACACATTAACTTAATTCATCTATAATTTGCATACTCTTGTGCATCCCTACTCTTGTGCTACTCTTGTGCATCCCCTTTACTCTTAAAACAAGGGACCAAAATATGATGCCTCCACTATTCAACATCTTTTTAGCTTTTAAAATTAATGTAAAAATGTTAAGTAAAAAAATTTCAAATATCCTAAACAATTCCACATTTTTATTGGGATATCATCAGTTTCTACTAATTTTTCACTCTTCATTTTCTTTAAAACCTTCTTAACTTCTATTTTACTAATACGACAAAATAAATAAAAAAATTTTTTATTATTAATGATATTAAAGTAAATGGCATTTTCAATTTTTTTATTGAAAAGTTTATCAAAATATCTCACCCATATATATTAAATATCATGATCTAAGAAAAATATTTTTTGATTTTCATCCTTAATATATTTTACTTGAACTAAATCTTTACATTTTTGTCTTTTTATCTGACTAATTTATACATATATCTTTCACTTTTTCTAGTATCTAATCCATTATAAAGATCACTAAAAGTAAAATTCTTAACATCACAAATTGTTCTTAGATTCTCTGTCAGCCACCTTATATTTTTCTCAATTCTCTAAGGTTTTGCATTTAAACCAATTTTTATAACAACTTATATTTTATCTTTTATTGCAAATTATTATTCCACCATTTAACTATATTTATTTATGAGTTTTTTTTTTTTATTCTTATTCTTCAAGTATATTTTTTTTGAGTTTTTTTTTTTTATTCTTCAAGTATATTTTTTTTGCAATTTGCTTAATATTGCTAGTAAAATTATCCCACATAACATTAGCTTTATTCATGAACATTTCAAATCTTAAGATCTTGAAATTTACTCATTAAAATAAATAAATTTGTCTTTTAAATGTCTCATCTAATTTTATAACAATATTTCAATATTTTTTTTTTAATCTTCAATCCATTCATCTTAAAATCCAAAACAAATAATTGATCTTGAGTATTTAATTTAATACTAAGCCTTCACAATTAGTGGACTTCTAAAATTAATTTATTTAATTATCTATTTATTATATTCATTAAGATAATAAAGAGAGATAAATAGATAAATAAATAAATAAATAAATTTTAGAAAGAGACTAATGTGAATGTTTATTATAAAACTATAGATTTTGTTATAGATATTAAAATAAAAGATGTGAAATCTAAGAATAAAGTGATAACATAAATCTTCCAAGGTTGAGGTGGGAAGTTATGTTTCTATATTATAGAAAACATTTATAATTCCTACTTGAAGTTTGGTGTAATAAGTGCCATGTTCTACTTTATGCAAGGTAGATAATAAACCAATGCTAACATTGTACAATAAAAAAAATGACTTATTCTTTTTAACGCGAGGCTGCTAAGGATTAGTCGGTCAAGGGTTCACCAAGGGAACTGTCGGTTCAATAAGGAGGCTAAATTGTCCGGCCCTAACTAGGGCTGGAGTGTTGTTGCCTCTTCCCCCCTCCCCTTCCTACTTATCTAACGTATATATGTGTTATTCTCTATTAGGCCTACTTTTTGCCGAGTTTCTATCCATGCTAGCCATTCACCCATCTAAGGTTGTCGATGGTGAGAAGAAGCTCCGGTTGAAACTCGTACGAGGTGGTGATTTTTTCCAAGGGTTTGATGGGTGCTCCCGCTATAACTTGAATGGCAGGGAAAGTTATTCTTCCATATCTTCCTTCCCTGCTAGCTACCCTCTCCCCTGCATCCACACCTTCTTGTTTCCCAGCCGCAAATCCCTAGTTCGACTCCTGTTGTCACAACCCATCCCAACATCCCTCCTGATGTTGCCATGGGTTCTCACATCTCCACCTGCAGCTGCTCTCATCATGCGAGCCCTCCAGCACTACCAGACGGCCTTCCTTCACTGTCTCAGCCCACTTCCCACAGCTTCTTCTTGTCGCACTCCACTCCAATCCCTCCCAAACTATATCATCAACTACTCCAACCTACCTAACAGCCACCGTAACTCATTTCCTCACATATTTGTTGTTGCCTCAGCCCCTCCCTATCTAACCTATTGTCGCACCACATCTATTCCCCCCATAGTATAACAAAACTCCCCATACCATAAATCCCCAATTTACCCTTCAGTCTGTTATCTTCCTACCATAATCACAGCCTCTCCTTAACCATTCCTACTACCATCATCCACCAACCAGCACCCAACAAACCTACCATCACCTATCCCAACCTTTCAAATCACTATTCACAGGTCCTCCTGCCACGCCCTGCGTGGAGATTCGTGTTGTGTTTGTTTGTAGTTTATTTCCTGCCTTGAAGAGTCTTCCTTATAACCTCTTGAATGTCAGCAATAAGATTTACATTTCTTTTATAGCTTGGGTTAACTCCAATATCATTTGATATCACAACTAGCCCAACCCTTTGTCCAATATCATTTGATTTCTTTTGTAGCTTGTTCCAAGCATCCGTCTTACCCCTCCACCACAAATTTTCTTTCATATTCCCAAATCATAGCCAAACCTTGACTTAACCCTAATTGCCTTTGTTGATTTTCAAAATCAATTTATAAACTCTAGCAATGCCACCAAGAAGATACATGTTCGAGCCTACCTGTGAAGAGATACAGCGAGGGATCCGTCGATTTCAGTGGAGGCTTGTGCAAATCGAGGATTTGAAGCCATAGGAGGAGTTCACGACACAGTTTAGTCTGTTACATATGAAGTGTGATTTGGTTGAGCTAGAGGAACAAACCATAGCCCATTATTTGGAGGGTTTGAAGCCAAATATTAGCAATGTGGTGCAGTTATAAGCTTATTAGTCACTTGGAGATATCTTGACTTTAGCATTGGTAATGGAAAAGAAGTAGAAACAGAGCAGACAACCACCACCAGTCACGCAGCCAGCTAAAATTGAAGACACCAGCACGCGCATGTTTTAGGGAGTTGAGAAAACTGGTTCCAATAAGGATAGAACCACCCCCGGTAAGAAAAAGTCTGAGAAGAGTGGGACGTTTAGTATAGTCCCCACCATAAAATGTTTCAAATGACACGAATTTAGGTACATTGTCTCTAGTTGTCCTACGAGCCGTCTTTTACAGAGCAAAGAACCGTGGAGAAGGTTAGCAAAAGAATAAACAGCTGAGGAACAGGGTAATGTGCATCATCTTCAAAATGATGAGGTCGAGATGATTGTGGTTCGATGGGTCCTACAAACAGATGATCGAGGGATCCGCAGAGACTTCGACAAACCATATTTACACTTGTTGCACGGTGAACGAAAAGTTATATAGACTCATCATCAATGGAGGGAGTAGAAAGAATGTGGCTGAAGAAGGAGAACATAGTCAACATTGATCAGAGGTGACTAGTGAAGTTTTTGATTGGGAGCTAATTGCAGGAACAAATGTGGCGCAACATGATTCCCATAGATGTCTGTCACCTTTAGTTGGGGAGATTATAGCAATTTAACTATACGACTCAGCAAGACGGATTCAGCAACATGCACTTCTTCACCAAGGACGGGACGCGCATTATCCTACTTACTTTAGTGAAGCCCGACATCACAGGAGCCCTTGCCAGCAATGTCGCATTAGTAGGACCAATTTTGGAGACGACACATGATGATAATACTAAAAACCAGCTCCAGACATGAGGCAATCACTCCAGAGAAC
This sequence comes from Phalaenopsis equestris, assembly GCF_001263595.1. Lineage (NCBI taxonomy): Eukaryota > Viridiplantae > Streptophyta > Magnoliopsida > Asparagales > Orchidaceae > Phalaenopsis > Phalaenopsis equestris. The sequence goes on from NW_018165241.1 coordinate 153,727, forward strand.
ATTTCAGGATATCACGGTCAATACCTTACCATCATGGCTATCAACGTTCGAGGAGGTTCAAGTTACCATTACTTCGGATCAGGTTGAGTCGACCAAGGATTATTTTGAGAGGATTCAGTAGTATATGCATGACACGCAGACTCAGCTCAGTAGTGGAACCCAGAAGAGCAGATCAATATGCATGTATGTTAGCCAGCAGAAAAAGCACCTCTAATGTTTTGGGAGATAGTGCAGTCGACAATGGATCTAAATGTTGTTAGGATGGCATACGAATCAGAAGCTACAAAGAATGAATTCAAAGTTCCCCTCCCCTCGGGAAACTGATGCGGCTGCTAAGGCTGAACTAGACCAAGGTTCAACAAGGAGAATGTCAGTTCAGCAAGGAGGCTAAATAGGTTGGAGTGTTTGTGCGTGCCTGTTATAATCAATTTAGGGTTAGTTTTTATTGAGTTTTTGTCCAATCCAGCCATCAGCAGTAGTTTTTACCGTCTAGGGCTATATCTGAAAGCGAGAAGGTGATTCGGTAGTAACTCATTCGAGGTGGTGATCTTCTCCAAGGGTAAGGGTGCTTCGATTGTAATTCGCGTCCGCGGGGATAAATATCCTTCCATATTTCCCTTCCTTGCTCGCTGCCCTCTCCCCGAAATCCTTACCATTTTGTTTCCCAACCGCAAACCACCAGTTCAACTCTTCATGTTATAACCCATCTCAGCATCCCTTCTGTTGTTGTTGTGGATTCCCATATCTTCACTTGCAGCTGCTCTGATCACGCTATCCCTCCAACACTACCAGCCTACCTTTCTTCATTGCCTTTGCCCCCTTCCCTCACCCTGCAGTTGCTGCACTCCACTCCAATCCCTCCCAGAATTATTGTCAACAGCTCCAACCTACCAAACAGCCACCGTAACCACTTCCCTCACACATCTGCTATTGCCTCGGCCCCTCTCTATCCAACTTGTTGCTGCATCCCATCTTTTCCTCCAATCTTCTATCGCAACTCCCCCATCAACCCTCCAGTCTGCTTTCTTCCTATTATAACCCCAGTCCCTCCTAACCCTTCCTGCTACCATCACCCACCAACTAGCACCCAAACAACCTGCCATCACCTATCCCAGCCTTTCTCACCACTGTTCATTGGTCGTCCTGCCACGCCCTAGCTAGAGATTCATGTTGTATTTGTTTGTCGTTTATTTCATGACTTGAAGAGTCTTCGTTGTAACCTTTTGAATGTCAGCAATAAACTTTGCATTCCTTTTGTGGTTTGGTTCAATAAAGGTATCACTTTTAATATAAATTTCTACATGTTGGAATGAATTTTAGAAAAATGCATTTTATTTTTTCATAACATGCAAGAATACATTTCAATTAAATCCAAATATAATATGAATGAAAGAAACACTAAAATGAAATATATGTGCATGGTAAATGAAGGAGATATCTCTAATTATAATAGCTAAGAACACTAAGATATGTGTATGTAAAAGTAAAAAAAAAAAGTATTCCACAAAAAAAAATAGATGCACCTTAAATGATAAAAAAAGTTGATATGCTCCTGTGATGAGCGTACATTGTTAAAAGATAAAATATGATATAAAATGATAAATTTCCTACTAAATTTGATGTTATCAAATAATAAATGTAGTAAGCAATGATTTGCTCTTCTTCAATTGATAGAAATGTACCTATTTTAATGATCTTATAATGAAATTTTATTGCTTACTCTTTATGATCTATATAAATATTAGTCCATTCTTAAGATTGCTATATTATAAAACTTTAATTCTTCTGTGAATTATTTTATGACTCAGCTTTGTATTTAATATTGCAAAATTTAGAGGAAAAACTCTCTAATGTTTTCATTAAACAAATAACATATATATATATATATATAGCATAGACACACTCATACAATCGGAGGGAAATTCAAATCAACATAACAAAAAGAAAATAAATAAAAACATAATAATAGATAATTAAGGGAGAATAATTTCTCCCCCTCAAATGTAATAGCGAACCCATAGTTTCCTAAACTAGATATGCATATTAACACTCCTCAAGTTATGTTGTATAGATCATACACCCATTCTTGCAGCTGGAATCACTGAATTGGTGCCGAGGAGATGCCTTGGTGGGAATGTCAACAATCTGATACTGAGTTGGGATATAGCTTAGCTGGACAACCCCTCCATCGACCTTCTTAGAAATAAAGTGCCTGTAAATGTCTATATATTTGGTTCAATCGTGGTGACTGAATTCTTTAAAATATTGATAGTTGCTTGACTATCACTGAAAATCTTAATAGTTCTTCGGTTCTCCGTGTGAAGTTCCACCAGTAATTTCTTTAGACATATTGTTTCACGAATTCCTAAGGCCAAAGCATGATACTCATATTTTGCACTATTTCTTGCCACCATAGCTTGCTTTTTACTTCTCCAACTACCCCATACAAATAAACATAACTCATGGTAAATCTTCTATCAGTCAGTTCTTCTGACCAACTAGCATCAGTGTAGATCTCAAAATCAAGGTTCTCAGTCTTCTTGAATATCAATCCATATCCTGGAGTTATCTTTAGGTATCTTAGGATTCAAAAGATCACTACTAAATGATCTTCAATTAGATCGTTAATATGTTGACTCAATACACTCACTAAAAAAGGCAATGTCAGGTCTTGTATGTGACAGATGAATAAATTTCCTCACAAATCTTTGATACCTTCATTTTTCAATTGGGTTGTTATCCTCTTCGATTGGCATCCATAGGAGTAGTTATTGGCTTGCATCTCAACATTCTTTTCTCCTTTAATATGCCAAGGATCTATTTTCTCTGGGATATGAAAATGTCTTCTTTGGATCTAACTACTTGATCTCAAAATCAAAAGTCATTAATTTTTTTTATTGTTTCCAATTCTCTTGCATCATTTCTTGTAAGAATAATGTCAACTACATATATAATAAGAATGACTATCATAATTGATTTGATTTCAAAAAGTTTAATGAGCCTGACAATGATAGTACACATTGGCAAGAATAATCTTGGGGAACCTTTCAAACGATGGTCTGGAAGATTGTTTCAGCCCATTCAATGATTTCTTTAGTTTTGCACACCAAATAATTATTTGTCATTTTTTAATCCTGTAGAAAACGTTATATGCACTTCTTCCTCAAGAATCTCGTTAAGAAATAAATTTTTAATATCTAGCTAATATAAATGTCAGTCTTGTTTGGTATCCAATGACAGTAATACTCTTATTGTGTTGAGTATCTCCACTTGTGCAAATGACTCGTGATAATTGATCTGATATGACTGAGTGAAACATTTTCCTATAAGTTTAGGCTTTAACTTTTCTACGCTCCTATTTGATTTGTATTTAATGGTAAATACACATTTGCACGCAACAGTTCTTTTCTCAGGTGACAGAGTTGATATGATATAGGTACAATTCTTTTCAAAAGAAATAATTTCTTCTTCCACAGCCTTTTTTCAAGTGGGAATAGATAAGACCTCTTGGATTAAATTTAGGACCTACACATTATCCATGTTTTGAATAAAAAATTTGTAAGAGAATGATAATTTTTATATACATAAATTCTTTTGTCAGGCATTTTGTGCATTATGGTGCTCCTTTCTCTTGATGTTCATGATGTGTTGACACAACATCCGTTTGAATACTTGGGGTGTGTGAAGTTGGTTCTGATGATTTGCATTCCTAATTTTGCAAATTGTCGCTTTCATGGACCGGATTTTTCCTTCTGGTGTACACTAGGTGCTCTTGGTTCTTGGTGGGAGCTGTGAGAGGATTTAGGAGAGTAATCAGTTCATTTTCAAGTTGTTTTTTTTATAGTGGGGACAATAGTGGGTCCCATCAGGGATATAAGGGTGAGTTTGAGGTTCTGGAATAGTATCAAAAAACTAATATTCTCTCCAATTTTCCCTCTGGATGTTATATTTGGGATAATATGATTGATATTTAAAGAAGATGACATTCATAGAATTGTAAAATTTTTGTCACTGGGGAACAGCATTTACACCCATTTTTATTTGAAGAGTAGCCCAAAGGAAGCATTTATTTGACTTCAAATCAAGTTTGGTTTGATTAAGTTAATGTAGATGAACAAAAACAACGAAACCAAAAATTTTTAGTAATAGGTTAGAAGTGGAAGACTGAACATGTGGATAAAATTTTATGCGTGTTGAGAGGTTTATTAAAGCTTTGTACTCTGCTTGGCATCCTATTTATGAGAAAGATGAATGTGAAAATTGCATCACCCCATAAATGTTTCGGTACATTGTTAGTGAATAGATTTGATCGAGCCACTTCGAGAAGATATATGTTCTTTCCCTCAGCAATACCATTTCGTTAGGGTGTGTCAACACAAGAGCTTATATGAATCGTAACAACCCGTTTCAGTTATCGGGAGAAGAAATGAAGAATCGAGGAAAAGGATGTGAAAAGTTGGGAAACCGAACAAAGAGCCAGAGAAAACCAAACATAAGGGAGATGAAGCGAGAAGTCGGTAAATTGAAACGAAGGGTCGGGAAGCCAAGGAGGAGAATTCGCTTATAAAATCAACTTACAGTTTAGAGCACCGATGTGGTGCTCACGTGCAGAAGAAAGAAGAGAAAAGAGAGAAAGTCGTTACGTCTTCATGTGCAGAAGAAGTTGCGACCAAAGGTAAGCTCTACTTGTGTTAGGGCACCACTGGTGAGGAGAAGGAAGATTATGGAGGCTGCGTCGATTTTTGTTGCCTTGGGTGGAGCCACGCAACCAAAGACATTAAGAAGAAGAGTGACAACGTGCGCGCTCTGCTGTATTGAGCCACTCGAAGGAAAAGAGGATCCACCTGTTTCAGAGAAGAAGCACGTGTGAGCTTTGCGTGAAGGGAGGTCGAGCGTGAGTCGGGTACTCGGATAGCCGAGGTAAGTTTTGCAAGTTGTTTTAATAAACTAGGTTATATATAT
>NW_018165241.1:158762-173710 GCF_001263595.1 Phalaenopsis equestris
TATATATATATATATATATAAGCCCAAAGGCTGATATATTAAACATAAAGATGCAGATAGGTTGTATGGGTGGGCCTAAAAATAGGCACCCAACCCATATGGTACAAACACACCAAAAAGTGAAAAAAGGGGTACATAGAAATCAAAAACCCAAAACCACCAGGGTGCTGAAAAAGTGAGGGTCATCTCAATCTAGTCCTGCCTCTGGCTCTAATTCTCGGTAAGGATCCAGCTAGCAGATTGGTAAGGTGCTTACCATTACCCGAAGTAACCAAGTATCATCCATAAGATTCCTGAGCTCTAGTAGATCTCTATTCTTCAACTTCCTCCTGAAAGTGTAAACTTGTCATTCCTCGTCTGAAGAATCAATATGATGGGGTGGTGGAGCTGAAGCAGAAGGAATACCAACCGTAGTACCCACAATAGGTTCTAGTATATGTGAAGTATGAGTAACCTCTACACCGGGTACTTCCTGAAGAAGTGGAGCTACGAGGCTCTCCTGATTATCAGTCTGAACACTATCATTTGTAGGTAATAGTCCATCAGTATTATTTTTTATAGGGTTTGAAGGTGTCAGCATCACATCACTCGCAGTAACAATAACAGCAGTGTCATGAGGGGTCCTCAGGGGCGACAGACATCTCCTGTCTGGTAGTATCTGACCGAGGTGAAACTAAAATGTCCAGAGCAATGGGGTTAGACCCATCCTTATTCACTTAAAATTTAAATTTCAAATTTGGATGAAACTTGTGGCATTTATAATGAAAGATTACGACCTTAATTCTAAAAGTATTTTTGTATAAATTAATATTATATTAAGTTTTATTACAATAATTACACTTCAACTTTATAGTATTGAAATATGAATTAAAATAGTGTGATACATCAATATTTCATAATTAAATTAAATCACAATTAAGTATAGTGAATTGAATAATTTATATTTTATGGGTGAAAATTTTATAAAAGTAATACAAGTTAAAAGCAAGTAGCACGTACTCATATTCTTTTGCTACAGTAATATTTTGTTTCTTTATTGATGAAATGCATTTATTGTTATTCTTATAGTATCGTATACACATAATTTATAATTCACTTAATTTTTTCATATTATAAAAATGACTTGGGTGCTCAATTTTGCCTAAATTATTATTGAATCTTGTACAAGAATATTGTCTACTATGAGGATGAGGATGACATTCATTTTTAAAAATAATATTTTTTATAGTATTCTTATGTGAGCATGTTTAGCTATGATGAAATCACCCTTTTATGAAACTAACCGGGAAACGCTAAGATACTCGTGCATGTATATACAAAATGATATTGATATTAAAATACCTTAAGTCGTCCAATTTTTAGAAGATATTTTTGTGTCGGTTATACATTTATAAAATGATATTATTATGTTATTGATATAGTAAGACTCGTTGAATAATGCCTCAAATATTTATATTAATTTATTAAAAGCTTAACTGGCATGCATATCATTTTTTTCTTTTATATTATTGTTGTTTATGGATATGAGTATTCATTGGTTTGTTTAGCTCATTGTTATTTTAATCAAACTTTTCAAGTTAACCAAGTTATAAAAAGGTGAGCGATGGATTAGATAACGTTCATAGAAGACACAAACAACACGTAACGAGATAAATTTATTTAAATTGTTTTAATTTAATTTAATTAGTGACTTTCATTTTTTAAATATTAACTGAATTTAGAAAACAATTCTCACCGTTCGATCATCTGTTCCCATCTTAGTTAATTTCAATAAGAGCCAAGAGTGGAGTTGAAGTAGTCTTTTGTGTTGTTGGTTTTTAGAATTTGAATTTTGCTCTAAAATTGGATGAGGATCATGTTTTAGAAGGTTTCAATTATGCTGGCAGTTTTAGAATTTTCCTTCACGAGAAAGCTCAAAGAGATTCGGGTGTGGTCATTAATAAATTTATATAATATCACTATGAAACATGGAGAATGGATGTGTTGATTTGTATTTCGGACTTGAGAACACTTGTCAAGTATGTTTAGAAAGTCGGTAATTTTTATGCTGATAAAAACTAGGATTTTTATTCATAAATAGATGAGATACAATTTTTCAAAATAATAGAGTTATGAAGCCCAAGACGAAAATGCCATAAATTGACTCTTATGAGAAACAGACTCAGATATAAGGCTTGACTCAAAAGGATTGTGAATGATGGGATAGTTATTTGAAGCGAGATCCTCAATGAGTAGGTAAAGTTCATGATACATATCAACACAACCAATCACCTTCCCTAAGTCCGTCACCTGAAATTCATAAATTCAAGGTATAATTTAGTAGCAAAAATCCTATAACGAGTTAACTGCTAAATAGTAAGTTATAATGAAATTTAGGAATATAAAGCACAGATTGAAAAATAAGTTCCTTTGTGAGTTTTACACTTCCTCTTCCTTCCATAGATAAGAGAGAGTCATCTGCGTTCTAACTACAACATGGTGTTTACAAGAACAAAATGATTGAAAAGAAATGATATCACATGTCTTGTGATCAGATGATTCAGAGTCCACTATCAAGATTGATTCTTCTTATTGAGCAATAAGAGTATATGAAAGACTATCTCAGTGTGCTAGAAGCCTAGTAAAAGTCAGAGAATATTATCTCAAATGTTACAACCCAACCTGGTACTTGGAATTAACCAATGCAAGTACAGACAGTCGAACCATAGGAATTAATTTTTTTATATTCATTTTTATAACTAGCAATTAACAAATGAAAGAACCTCTAAAGAAAACTAAATTAAAGCAATACAATTAAATTTATATCATGACATATTATTTGCATTTTTTATAAACATTATCTTCTATTGCTTATCTTTTAATCCAATAATTACACGTTAAAAGTTAGTTTAAAATAACTGTAAGCTAATCAAAGTCAGTGAATACTCACTCCTAAACACACTGACACAAGAAAAAAGAAAATAATATGCATGTTAATTAAGTTTTTAATAAATCAATATAAAATATTTGATAGTTAATAAATATGATTACTTACGATATTTAATATAATTCAATGTATTTTACCATATCAATAAACATATTTATATCATTGTATGTCTATACAACTGTCACAGAAGCACCGTTTAAAAACTATACAAGTGAATGTATTTCAATATCAATATTTTTTTCAATTTATAAGCATGAATACCTTAGTATTCTCTCGCTAGTATCATAAAGAGGTGACTCCATCATAGTCAATCATGCACATGCAAACACCTTATAACAAATATTATGAAATAATGCTCATTTCATTCTCATTTGTTTAACAGTCAATATACATGTAGATGAATCAATACTCATGATAATTTAAATAATACTGGGTATGCATGTCACTACAACAATATGAACGAAATTCAATAAAACCATAAATCATGGTTATATAGTGTCATAAATATAACAGTAATAATAATTGAATTTGATCAAGAAGAAGCAAAAAATTACTATTGTATATGTAAATGAGTACTCATCTCAAGGACAATTTATTTGTTTTTTTATTTGTCTTCATATCAACTCTTCTAAAATTGATGGTTATAATAAACATGCTTTTCATACTACTAAAATTTAAATTATTAATAATAATTAATTATTAACTATACATTCTTTAAGTATTAATTTCAATCGTTTCACTTTATGAAATCCTAATCAACTTTATTTTACTATTCAATAAATATGTTTAAAATTCATTAGTTAAATAATAATATAAACCCAAATTTACCTTACCAAAGTTTGCTTGACTCAAGCTCTCTCCTTCTCCAGTTCGTGCATCTCTACTTTTATTCCCCTCCAAGCTAAAATTCTAAATCTAGTCATCATTCAAAAAAATTTTCCAATTAACATTACAATATATATAATCAATTAATTAAAATTATTAAAACCTACCTTTGAATCTCGGTCGAGCCCTAATCCACACAAAAAAAAACTCGTAATCCCTATCTGCACACGAAATCCGTCTCTTACTCGCACACACGAGACCCACTTGATGCCTCTTTCTTCGTCTTCATCATCCTCGCCGAGCCTTAGCATCACGCCTCCTCTGCTCGACGAATTCATTGTTAGTCGTTGGAGCCCTCAACATTCTAATTGGAATTGAATATCCAGTAAGATACTTCTCGACTTCTGCTTTCAATCATGTCATTGTTTCCCTTCATTCGCGTCGCTTTTTAGGACAAAGTATCCTTACATTTCCTGACTTCCTTGCTTCCTCTCCCTCTCTTAAGCTCCATCGAATATATGAAAAGATGAGTCACACCAAAAGACTTTGGAGAGCTTCAAGTTTTTCCTTGCTAAATGAACTATGAACTATTTTCAAAAGCCTTGATTTCCTTTCATTTTGTGTTTGGTTGATTTTCCCATCACATGTGACTTCATCGCATGTTTTTTATAAATTTTCCAAAACTTCTCTTTCAAATGACCCAACATTTTACAATGTTCACACCACAGTCTATTCTTCTTTGATTTGTTGTCCTGTGATGTGATTTATGAGTGTATGAAACTGAGTTGTCAACATTTAATGTAGTGGGATTACCTATTATCATGAGTTTCTTTCTGCTCTCTTCCCTTCATACTTCAACAAAGGCTTCACAAATTGAGAGAAAAAGTTTGGATCCATGATTTTGCCTCTGACTTCATTTAGTTTTTTTTTTTTAGTCCGAAATAAAACTTGAGGGTTCTCTTTGGTTTAACAAAGGTTTTGCAAAAGGTATAGTCTTGTGAGCACCTTCATGTTTATGTTTCATACATATCTAGTTGGAGATAATATTTAGAGAGGGATTTAAAATAAAGAATAACATTCAAAATACCCTCTCGTAGGTCATGTAATCTAGTTTCAATGTCAAACAATTCAGAGGTGTTATCAAAAAATGAATAAGTTTCTTTTGTCGCATCCCAGATTTCTTTTGTCATTCTATACAAGACTAAATTTTCTCCAAGTTTTGTGTTGATAAAACATGACATGACCATGAGATGTTCAATCTTCCATGTCTGATGTTTAGAATCTGTGACTTCTGGTGTACAATTTTCTTCAGTGAGATGACTAACTTTTCCTTTACTATAGAAGAACATGAACACAGATTAAGATCAAAGGAAGAAATTGTTATCATATAGCTTGTGATTGGTAATACAAGAATGGACTTCAGATGCTATAGAACCAAACATCCTAAGTTCAGGCTTAGCCGTAACTTTTGAAAAGGAAGAAACAGCTTTCATGCCATAATTGGTCATCATCAAGAATTCCACCAGAAAGAGAAATTGTCTGTCATCAATATAGAATTCTTGCTAGAAAGAGAAACTATCTATTGACGACACAACTCTCACTAAAGAAAAATTATCTGTCACCGACACACGATTTCCTCCAAAAACTGTCTGTCAGTCGCCGACACATTATTTCCGTTGTTGAGATGGTCAAATCCAGTTGTGATGACATAGGTCTTGGATTTCCATCTGACAAAATTCCAACGGGAGGGAGTGTATGATTTTCACTGAAGAGAGAGAAACCTAGCCACATGGAATTCATTTCCCCTAGAAAGAGAGTCTCAGTTCACATAATATTCCAAAACTATGATATTTGCGGCAAAATCAGAGTCAAAAAATCATATTGCATGAAAACAACATAAGACGCTACGGGAAACAAAAAAAGCAATGCAAGACTGCTCTACATAAAATAGTGGGAGTCACAAAAATAGCAAGAGTCACAAAAACAAAGGGAGTCGCAAAAGTTGCGAGCGCTTATGAGAAACAAAAAGACGGAAGCTTGTGAAAGGCCACGCAAGTCTGCAGAAGTCTGGCTAACGGCTTTAATCCGGTAGGGAGAGGAAGCCTAGGCAAGCCAACAGGGAGCATTTCAACAGTTGAAAGGAATCTAGGGTTTCTTCCCTTGTTTTGATACCATGTAGATTTAGAGGAAAAACTATCATAATTTCTCATTAAGCAAATAACGAATATATGCACAACTTAAACTCACCCTCATACAATTAGAGGAAAATTCAAATCATCATATTAAAAAGGAAAGAAATAAAAACACAATAATGGATAACTAAACGAGAATAATTTCTACCCCTCAAATGTAATGGCAGACTCATGCTTTCCTGAACCGGATATGCATATCAACAAATACTCATTTTCAAGAAAAAGCCCATTCAAATTAAATTAATGACATGAGAATTGATAAATATAAAATGAGAAGCAAGTTAAAATAGGCACCAGCATGTAAAAAAGAAAAAAAAAATCTGAAAATCAAATGAATATATCTTGAACAGTACAAAAATTTAATGGTGCTTTATGAGTGCACATTATTAAAAGATAAATTATGATACAAAATATTCTTATAAATGTCATGTTACCATATAATAAAAGTATAGAATTTAAGAAAAATGCATTATTATGATCTGCATATATATTAGTTTTATATTTGAGTTTGCTATAATATAAAACAATTCGTGTATTGAAGAAAAGAAGCAAGTAAAATAAGAATTAAGAATACTTCCATCTTACTTTATGTCTTCACTATCTAACATAATTTATATACAAGTTAAATTTTAAATCGATATTATTGTTTATTGATATTTTAAGTTGTGGAAAAGTTTCAGATTGGTTTAATTGTTAATAAAAAGCAGGTATTTATAGCCAAATCTTTTCATTCTCGTTTTAGTATTCCAAATTCTCTGTGTAGGTCATAACAGCGAGCCTTATCTATAAAGTGGATAACCTCTTTTAAAATTTTATCAATTCTCACACATGGTCAAGGATTAAAAACCCCGAAAAGAAGAAATAATCTACCCCCATAGATAGAGAAGTTATTTCAATAGCTAATGTATTTGCACGTCTTAGAACCTTAATTATAATTAAAAGATTTGGGGAATCACTTTAGCTAAGTTAAAATAGCAACCAAATCACACATCCACACAAATCCCAACTATAATGCTGGCCAGTTCAAAGTTCAACGATATGGCCGCATTTTTTTAATAATACAAAAGGTGGCGGATCACTAAAAAGAAACCCCAATAATCAGTAAAAAAAACTTAAGACAAATGATGAGCTACAGAATAGAAAATAACCCAATACATAGAACATGGAAATCTGCCAATAATTTAAAACATTAAATAAGTTGAAGGATAAAAGACAAACTATAGGAATTAAATAAAATAGATGACAGCCCACAGAATAAAAAAAAAGGATAGTCAAAGGCTCATTGCCAATTATGCCCGGTATAAAAATATCCATCTCTAATGAATTGTTTTGAGAACATTCCTCTATTAGATTTGGACCTAACTATTACAGCTTTAGAGATTTATATGAATCATCACATTAAAGTCTCCCTCCCTCTCCATTGCACAAGATAACACTATGTGCATCATCAGTATGGACATAATTACATTTACAATAATAGATACAGAACAAGATAATATTACCATTTGGCCATTGTGCAAAAGACAAGTTGGATGTGAAACTAAGGAAAAGCTGAGGATAAAAGAACCCAAATTTTAATTGATGGTTATGTTCGAAAAAATGCATTTAAAACTAGACTAATGATAGAAAAGCGGAAAGGAAAAAATTCAGCAAGCAAAACTTGGAGCAATCTATATACAAAACAACAATAATAAGAGCACTCAATTGATGCCGCAAATAACCTCTTTCATTTGTTTACAAATCAAAAAAAATTTAAATTACAACCATCGATCACAATTTATAAGAAAATAAGATTCAAAAAATTAAAATCAAATCTAATCTATTCCTATCTTGAAATCAAATTCAGACATTTTAACAATTTTCCGAATGAACTTAACTGAACCTTAAAATATAGGGAAAAAAAAGAAAATATATATTGGTCAATATATATTCAATTCAAAAACTCTTCGAGTGCTTATTCAAATGATATTCTACTTTCCAATCCTGGACATAACACTCATTCTAGAATGAAACACGTGTTCAAATTGATGCCACTCTCTTCCAAATAAGGCTTGACCGAAATATACAAAATTGAAACTCTGAAATATGCAAGATTATAGTTTCCTTATTTGCTTAAATCTCATGTTACTCATTTTCCTCGTGCATCATGGTCGGACATCCCCCATATAGAAATCATTGAATTGTATTTTTATTAGTCCAAAATAAACTTTTGATTATGTAATCATCAGCCTTTATCATTTTTACCCTAAATTATGCCCCATATAAGCATGATATGTAATCATGGAATTCATTATTTGATGAAATAAAATTATGTGTGCTTATTTTCAACTTTGAAGATTGCTTTAGCGATCTTCTTCCCTAAAAGTTGATTTGGTGATCGCTGACACCCGTTTGTTCTTTTTTATAATTCTTTAGTAAGGCTATAATCAACAATGGTTATATCCCCTTCTTATATACGTCATACTTATCCCCATCAACCAATGTTCTCGGCCACAGCACTTCTAGGCCCTTCACAAACCATAATAATCATCAACCTCACCAAAAAACTCCACCACATCTACAAATATCATCCCTTCATCAAAAACATAAGAATACCCACCAAAACAACAAAATTGTTGCAACCCCAAAGTTGAAGCAACAAATAGAGACAGTGAACACAGACTACACCATAGCTTGAAAAGAAATATCCAATAAATTAAAACAGCACACCGGAATAACGGACTGCAAAACAGCCCCACAATAGAATAATAACAGCAGTGGGAATAAGTTAACATCGTAAGAATGTAAATGTAAAATCTGACTGATACGGCTAACTTATTATGAGAATATTCAAAATTCAAAGTCTAAATTGCAAAGTTTAATTTTCAAATTCATCATCATAATCTCAACATTTTACAATTTATTACGGCTATTGAGCCTTAGATTCACATTGGTAAATATAAAAAACTAGTATGTATTGGCATATGCATCATAAATTTAAGTTTTTAGTAAATTAATTTATTTTTTATCCATACTATCAAACCACACAAGAACAAAGCAACATGTTACTCCTGCCCTTAAACCAGACAACAACAAAACACCAAATACTTTGAACTCAATAAGAACATAAAGCTCCATAATCAAAAGCAAAATATTTTTGGCCAAACATTCCGGAGGAAATATAACCACAAAAAAGAAGGCATACAATAAAGAGAAATAAGATAAATTGAAAATGAGGGAGAAGTTCTAACATAAAGCAATACAAGGTATCAAACCTGCAATAGGATGATTGGACCACCTTGCCAAGAGAAAAGCTTTTCTTCTTTCATCATTTCCACAATTTTACTAACAAATCTTTGCATCTCAACCTGAAATGATCAAATTAGCATGACAAAATGCAATAATAGAAAATGTTAATAACAGAAATCAACTCCTGCATTAGCATCATATTGTGAGCATGTGTTCATGCCTCCAGCAATTGTTACAAAAAGCAGCTTAGAATAAAGTATTGTACACCTCATCAACACGCAAGCTTATGGTTACATAATATGGATGGAATATTATAAAGGCTCATATAAATTAAAAGTAATTACACAATAAATTCTTGTAGAGAAGAAAAAGGAAAAAATTGATGAAGGAATACCAAATATACCTTCATAGATAGTGATACAAAGCATGTTATCTAAAGATGAAATCTCAGACATCATCAAAGCCATCTCATAAATTTTCTATGACAATTTGACATCTTTTAAGGGTTCTAGAAGTTGTATGCAGATCGAAAAAAGTGTTGAAAATGTTTGCATACTAGCAAGACAGAAAAATTTGAGAATCAACGAGAAGATGAGGACAAAGATGTCATGGCTGCACTCCAGTAGTAAAGACAGCCAGGAAACACCAATTGGTGGCACTTTCGGCAAGGTACAGATGATGTGGAGGATACACCATATGTTCTCTTCAAGTAAAATTTTACCAATTAAAGAAGAAAATGTAACAACTCACTGAATATGAGAAAACAGAAAAAAATAAACCAAAGAAAAAGTTCACATAAACTAAGTTCTGCCAAATATATTTATACCAAGGCGGAAATGAAATCCTAATTATAACTCAAAGGAAAAGAGGCGTCCCACAAATCCCATCATAATTAATAGTGGAAAATCTCCTATTACTGCTCTCTAAGGACGAGAAAATTCTACTGACACTTCATCCTGGACAGGGAATGTACCGGAGCTAACCCAAATTACAACGGAAGAAGCAAAAATTATTACTTGAAGCAAATAAACAATTATAAACGACACTTGGAATTAGGAAACAACAAATGACACAACACAAACTCAACAAGGCCTTGGGTCGAGAGTGGTGGTGTTGCGGTTTACGAAGAAATAGTAAGTAAGAAGAGCGAGATGGTTGAGAGGCAACAAGGGAAAGCAACGGCTGTGGCAAGGGAAGGCAGTGTTCGTGGCAAGGGGGCGACGGGTGGCTGTTAGGTGGTTGGAAGGTGGGCGGCAACAAGGTTGGAGGTTTCGAAAGGATGAGGGAAGAGCTGTGGGAAGCTCTAGACAGCTAGGACTGCTGCTGGATGGGGCTGGCAGCAGGGGGAAGATGACTGGAATGCTGGCAGCAGGGGAGAGATGGCAGGAAGGGAAGTGTTGGCAGCGGCAGGGAATTAGCAAATGACTATTTTCTGAGTGGCTGCAGGAACTTCGAAGACAACAGTAGCGGAGGAGAGGCTGTGTGAATTAGGGAGCGATAGATAAACACCACCTCAGGGATGAGTTAGAGCTGAAGCACCTTCCTACCTTCGGATCCAGTCTTGGGAGGGAAAATTGGACGCTGATGGCTGTCCTGACCAAAACTTGTAAACAAAACTGCCTCTAGACACACTAACATATAAATACTATTAGGAAACTAAAAAGTGGCCCATTCCTTTGAACGTCACCTTAAAAATCTAGGAACTGAACCATTCCAACTTCTTGTCGCAAGAGTTAAATGCTAGTCCCATGCATCCCCACCCCTCCTCATCTGACATATTTACGTCTGATCCAGCGTGCCCACGTCCGCATCTGGCGTGCCCACACTCGCACCTCATGCTTCAATGCCTATGTTAGTCTCCCAGGTTTGGGGAACTTCGACCTCATTCGTCGAAGCTCGTGTCTGCAGTTTGAAAATAACAACTCTACTGTAACCTCATGGGTTTAAAGGGTTTGCGACTGCAGTATGAAGAGCACCTTGATCTCATTGGTGACTACACTACTCCCCATATCACTTGAGGGTTTTTCCCCAACTTGCAAGCAAAGATCAATATCATTCCAACCATCAGGAGGACATTGTTGAGTTGAATAGAGATTTTGTACCAAGAGTGTGCTGTTGAATTCTCGGAACACAACCCAAGGTTGGTTCAACTCGATGTGAGATGAGGATAATCTGAATCTTCTTAGCGAGTGGTGGCCATGGTGGTAAATTATTGACTAGGATGTTCTGAAACTCTCTTTGTACTGGTTGTTTTGTGTTTGGAATCGATGCCTAGGTCATTTCATTCTCTATCATCATCAAAATTGATCTTGCTAGCGCTTCTCGCTGACAAAAGCACTAAGAATCTCAGATTTCTCAGAATGTAAGAGAACGATATGCTTTCCATCCTAAGTGAATGAGTAGATGTTCTTTTGCTTGTCATGTTGAGTCTGATGATCGAACTACCACGGTCTCCCAACAACAGGTGACAAGCATCCATCGACACTACATCGCACCAAACTTGATATGTAGATGAGTCCCAATAAAAAAAATTCTTTGAGACATCTCCTGTCAATTACTGGCCTTGTTCTCTTTCTTCAACAACGTCAGGGAATACGGGTGGAAATGTCTCTAAGTTAGGAGGCTCCGTTTGTCTACAGTTTGTATAGATGTCACACACTTGTTGCCCCTCCCCCATCAATATAATGAGACAACATACATTTTCCTTCACAATGCAACAAGTGTAGAATATGTTGTAGCGTGAAGCCACTGCTGATCCCTCGTAGCCTCAGTCTGTAAGACCTGTCGAACCAAAATAACTCACTCTTATCATGTGGAAGATGGTACTCCTCACCATGTTCTTCAACTACCTCTTTATTACTAACTTCCTCCACTGCTCCCTGCTCGTTGAAGGATACAATGCGGCAGTCGGGCAACTGGAAGTGATGTAGCTAAAACCATGGCATCTGAAGCATTTTCTGGATAAAACTTGTAGTGGGCGTGCTACTCTTCCCAGGTTTTCTTCACTCGAAGGGTCTCTATTGTTCCTGATTAGTCTGCTCCACTCCTTGAGGCGTGCTCCTCTTGAGATCTGCCCTTGTGGATGTATGCCTGAGTGGCAATGATTGCTTTGATTATGTCGTCTCCCCACTTTCACTGTTATGGTTTGCACATCCGTCGGTGTCGAATAGGGTTGCAGCTGGACCACATTACTAATGGCGGGCTTTAAACCTACCAAGGATCTATCCATGGTGTGATCCTCCCTCTTTCAGCTCATACCACAACTTGAGCTGCATATATTATGTCGTGCACTCCTCCATTAATAGCTCCTTCTGTTGCAGGTAGTGGAGCTTCAATAAAGTATCCTGGAAGTGGTGTGAGGTAGGTATTGTCAGTGCATCTCCAAATTCATTTTCTCCCAAGAACTGATTATTCTTGTCATTCTCTGTCTCTCCCTCTTCAGATTCTCCCACCATAAAGAACCATTCTTCTTCAACTTGATGGCAACAAGCTTCACTCTTCTATCAACAGACACCTTATATTAAAAAATTCAATCAACGGACTAAATCCACTCAAGAAAATCATCTAGATACATTCTCCTCTCGAAATCTAGTAAGTCCACATTCAGTCTCAGCTCTCTCTATCTTCCAATAGGCACGTCATCTCTGTATCATCTAATTGGCACTCAATCTGTGCATCCTATAACAAACATCCATGGAATCCTCTAACATGCATCTCATCTCTGTATCCTCCAACAAGCATCTAATCTCTGTATCTTTCAATAAGCACTTTAGTTGTAGGCCTCTGCTAATATAGTACCCTAAAGCATTGTGGCTTGTCTTCTCAACTAGAATCATCCCTACGAAAGGGATTCAGGTGTTCTTGCTCTCCTTCATGAATTTAACTATTACGCTTGACAGTGATCCCGCCTTGGGTTCTTTCCTCAATAGCATCAGACCGATGTAGCAGTTGGAGTAGTCGTTGTATGTCATCCATGGTAGATTCTTGATCAGATTCCGGCAATTGTCTCCTCAGGGCATGGTTAGGTGGAAGTTATGTAATGGTAACGTAGGGTGAGATAGAAAATTTTTTGGGTGAAGATATGGGGGATGCTAAAATAGGATTAGAGTTAACCCGACTCTGGCCCTAATAAAAGCATATTTAACCCAAACCACTGTGAAAGAAGCAAATATCATTACTTGTAGCAAATAAGTGTTTGACACGACAAAAACTCAACTAAGATTTAAGTCCAAGGTGATGGAGTTACGGTTTACAGAGAAATAAAAAGTATGAAGGGCAGGATGGTCAAGAGGCAATAAGAGAAGGAAGCTTCTAGGACAAGAGAAAGCGATGAGTGGCTATCAGGTAGATATAAGGTGGGCGACAACAAGGTTGGGTGGGGAGACTGCACGAAGGGGGAGGGAAGGGTTGTAGAGGGCTCGCGGCAGTTAGGACTGCAGCTGGAGGGGGCTGGCAATATGGGGGATATGACTTGAACGGCTGGTGGCAGGGTGGAGGCGAAGTTGGCTGGGAGGGAAGGGCGACTGCAGGAAAAAAACAAAGGCCAGATTTTCGAGTGGCTGTAGCAACTTGGCCAACAACAACAACGTAGGGAATGTTAAGGAAAGCAATGAATGATTAATAAACACCATTTTGGGACAAGTTACAAACAAAACACCTTATCACCTTTGGATACAACCCTAGGAAAAATTGGAGGTCAACGATTTTCCTGACATAAACCTTAAAAAAAATTGCCTCTAAACACACAAACAACATAAAAATACTATTAGGCAACTAAGGAGTAGCCCACTCCTTCAGATGGTACTTTCTGAACCTAGGAATTGAATCAGTCCAACTTCTCGCCACAAGAGTTCAATGCCAGTGCAGCGTTTCCTCGTCAAGCATCCCTCCGACATACCCAATACCATGTTCAGCGCACCCACGTCCACGTCCAATGTACTCACACCCACATGTGGTGTACCCTCGAGTGCATTTGGCATACCCATGTTTGCATTCCGCATGTCCACTCTTGCATCTCACGCTTCTACCCCTACATCACTCTTTCCGAATGAGAGGGGCTTCATCTTCTTCTCTGTAAGCTTATGTATCCTAGTACTACGAGGACAAGTCAAGGACATCTTAAGTAGCAGGAATATTATAATCTCCAGATAGATAAAGTTTGTATGCATTGTCATTTATCTTAGCAATCCTAGAAATATTACATATTACACTAAAATTTAAAAGAGAAGTGCATGACAAAGTAAGTGCATAGAAAAAGCAAAAGGAAGAGGTTGACCCTCCGGTACATGTACTCAGTACTATAGATAAAGTACTAGTACATAAACTCAAAATGAGACTAAGGGTCTGTTTGGGAGCGCTTTTTAGGCGCGGCGCGGTTATTACACGCAGCTTTTCGTGAAAGTCACCTGTTTGGTTCGTGACTTCGGGCATTCTGGCGGCGGAAGCGGAGTGAAAGCGGGCAGCGGCATTACCATCGCGTCTCCCGCTTTCCTCCATAACTTTTACCCTTTACCCCGCGTCTACCCTTGGTGATTTCCCGCTGCTTCCCCGCGTCTACCCTAAGGTCATTCCTCGCTGCTTCCCTCGCGTCCCCTTCTCCTTCTCCTCTTTCGTTGTCCCTGGACCGACATACCTAAGGTAAGAAGAGCCATTTTCTTCTTCTATTTGCCAATCTGAGGAAGCATATGCGTTTTGCGGCTCCTACTGTCTTCTCCTTCTCACCTCTTTCCTGTTTCTGCCATTCTTCTTTACTTCCTCTTTCGTGTGGTGGATCTGTA
>NW_018165241.1:181353-186921 GCF_001263595.1 Phalaenopsis equestris
TCCCTGGGGCAGCGAAGCTGCAGCTGAAAAGCTGACAATCTGCAGCTGCGCCAAACAGACCCTAAGTGACATTTTCCTGCATCAAAGTGAGTTGCTCAAAAAACTCTCCAGGGGGTGCTCTGCATTGAGGATTTCTAGCTAGAGTGCGAAGAAAGCCACTAAAAATCGTCAAAGAAGCTTTGGCCTTAATGACAAACAGCATGGACCAAGCAAGAAGAAGGGAAGAAGCGAAAAGGGTTGTGGGGGGGGGGGGGGGCTAGTCGAAGTCCATATGCTACCGTATTAAGTTCACGAGTGTCTATGTCGGTGTTTCATCTACTATAGTAATAGTGGCAAAGAGAACCTAACAAGTATGAGGAATCATCGATCATGCGAGGAGGCACGCTCCCCCGCCCAGAGGTAAATTGTGCTACTTTTTTTTTCTGTGTAAAGGAGACTCAATTGGAATAAAGGTCGAAGGCCACCAACTTCGACAGGATCTTCCTCCATAGTCTCTTATCCTATAACTCCTCAACATGTTGGACCACATTGGCTACATTCTATTGCTCGGCTTCGTTTCTATCGAAACCCAAGCCAACATCCACTTGGACATCAAGGTGATCACCTTGAGCGGCATGCACAAAAGAGGCCAACATAGGAGCAATCCCTTCTATAGTGGGGGTCCACATGTGTCTCTTGAGCAACACTTGTGTGTACCCATTGGGCTTCTTTATGGCCCACCAACCAACAATGAAGTGTTGGCATCGGGCTTCTCTTGAGCAATTCAAAAGGGACCATTAGTTCTAAGCCTAAGCTTTCCAAATGCACATATAGGAAACCTCTCCTTCAATTTGATCCACACCAACTCATCTTCCTTAAAGATCTAAGCCTTCCATGATTTATTTGTTTACTTAGCATTTTTCTTAAAGACCTAGCCTTTCAAAATGCTCATACAAAGCCTAGACTTCCTTTAATCTGATATCTACGTCAAAAATAGATTAAATGGGGGTGACGGGATTTCTCCCATAAACCATAATAAAAGTAATAAGACATGCAGACTGACAAGTGGACATCTTTTAAGTAAACTTAATTAAAGAAAAAAAATAAATCTGACTGCTTGATATTTTTTCCCACAAAACACTTGAAGATGTTTCCTACACTGTGATTCACCACCTCCATTTTTCCATCGATCTAAAAAAGAATATTTTATGTGAACTAAAGCTTTGTACCTAACTGACCCTAAAGGGTTCATAAAAAATAACTCAAAATTTTCATTTCTTTATCAGCAGTGGTAACTGTAATCATGCCACAACAAATTATTTTAACTTAATACAAATCCTTAAATGCCAAGCATTGATCATTTTATGGCAAAGTAAGAAAGTTGTCATCTTCAAGAAACAACCCGCTGCTATTATAAATGAATCGTTGAAGACATCCAATAAAATTGAAACTATATAGAGAAGATTAGCATAGCCCCTATACAAGAGTGGCACAAATAAATCGAGAATTGGTTTAAAATTTTTATTATAAAAATGAAATAAGAAAAAAAATTAAGTCGACTATGTCGATTCAACATAACCAACAATTCAATTACAATATTAAGAAACCAACAAGATTAATCACATGCGAATCAAAAAAATAGAGTGATAACAAGAGTCAAAGAGCACTATAAAGGAGACTAGGCTAATGAGTCATGTGTCAAGCGAGAAGAACAAAACCTATTATCGTAAAAGAGAGACAAGCACAAGAGATGACGCCAATTAGATAATCAAATATTTAAATAGCCTTAGTGAACAGGATGATGCCGCAAAAACTGTGTGTAGGCATTGAAAAGAAAATCATTTTCTATGATGTCAAGGTAAGTCCAACAAGACCAGCAAGTGTGCCAAGATGGACAAGTGGAATAAGGCTCAAGAGCTCGCAAACATCAACTAGGAGAGTCGTAGGTGGTCCAAGATTTAGATAAACATAAATACAGTATTAAATCATTTATAAATTCTTTAGACCAGGAGGAACTTTATATAAGAACCCACCCTTTATAGTACAATTTATTCCTCGAGGCCTTTATATATTCACTTAAAACATATGTATAACCCTTCTAGAGATGGTGTATATCTGGTTCATTAGGAGACCATATTATGACCTCTCTATGGTCTGTGCTTTTGCATGGGTCAAGCCTTTTCAACCATGATTAATCCAAATATATATGCCTGTCTAGAGCTCAGCCAATTTTACTTGGCGTCACCTGCCTTACTTGGGTGACCCATCTTAGACTAAGTTTAACCAGTTCAGAAATATGGCTTTTTTTTTTCTCAAGATTGCAATTTGGATTTATCACTTCGTAATCATATTAACTTCCACAGTTTGTAGTAGAATTTTCATGTCAACAACGTAAGAATAAATTGAATAAATCAATATTCATGGATCATAACAAGTAAAATCACCATTCAGAGAGATTGAAAATGAGCTCAATGCTTCGAAACATGACATTAAAATGCTTTGCTGTTACAAATAGAATTAAGGGCCTTGTCTACATAGCAGATGAATATTTTCAAACAATCTATTTACTTGTGAAAGATTATGCATAACTTCTGATAAAAATGAATAAATCAATCAAATAAGGATAATAATCAGCAGAAATTGAACTGATTTGTAAATTTTTTACCAGGAAGGCCATACATGGTTTTTAGTGCATATAATTACCATGAACAATTGTATAAAAGATATCAACAACAAGTTATTGCCAATAAACAGAAGTACCTTGAATGGTCAATAAACAGAAGTACCTTGAATGGTCGGTTGTTAGTTCGGAACTCTATACCTTCTATGTCACGTAACCAAACTGGAAAACCCCTACATTCATTGCAGAAATATAAATTTATGGGATTAAAAAAAATGCAAGCATCACAAATAACTGCGGTCAGGAGCACACTATTCAAACTGCAAATATTCCTTATATCACCAGAGCTTTTGCTACATCAAGCAAGTAAAAAGATCATAACATGCACCTGTAGCATGATCCCTTTTCTTACAATGTTTAGTGTTCATGTACCTGTAGCATTCCAGGATGGATCTGCAGTGACTTAACCATTTTAAATAACTATTTGGTGAGACACCAAAAATGCATATGTGAGACAAGCAGCAAGAACCCATGTCTTTACTAAATATCTATACCAGTTGTTACAATCAAATAAACTATATTATAATAATAAGTATTATAGATTCCTAATAAAAACTAAGTGTGCAAGTGATAATATTGATATGGTACTCTAACAATTTTAATTAATATTTCAGCCATCTCAATTCTCTTTTCCAATAATTTTGGACAGATTCATAAATACGGATCAAAGACACTCAGTTTCTTCCAAACTGAAATATACAGAGAGACCAAAACTAACGAAAAAATGTGCATTCGTCAAACATATCTGATAGTCTTTAATAAATGGCCGAGATTGATGTAGCAAAGGCCTTTATGTTCCTTCTCTTGCATGTTCCTTCTCTCCTTTGCATAATTGAAAGGCAAATTCGAGGAAGTTATTCTGCGTTAGGCCTACTGCCTCTTTCTATTTAGTAGTCATTCATCCAAGGTTATGCTAAAGCTATAGCTATAACTACAATTAGTCTAAGGGTAGATTTCTGCATTGGACTACCACCACAGATGCTTTACATGGATAGTATCTGTTCATTTTGTCATGCTAGAACATCCCTGTTAATTGATTTACATTGTTATGTAGGCATAAGATGCCAGCCTTTGCAACAGCTGATGAGTTACATGAATATACATGCCCTATAATGTGTTAATCATAAGAATCAACTTTGCATAGCAAAATATACTAATACAGTGATAAGATATTAATTATGCAAGAAATACATAATCGATTATATTTATTATAAGCACGTTTGTTTATCAAGTAGTGGTGTTGATGTTATGCTCAAAAGGGGCAATAAGAGCTAGATATGACGCTCCTCCAAGAAACATTGAATAAAATGCCTGCCTTCTAAAAAACTTAGTCTTCACCTCTCGCACACGCCCTCATATTGCGGCTCACCATATCAAATTGTCGCAACTACAACTCACAGCATTCAAACATAAGCTTGATTTCACGTGCTCAGCCTCAAACCATGACTTGCCGCATTTGTTTTGCAACCCAAGACTTGTGCTCGTGGCCTCATATCATGCCTACTTTTCTTTCAGTACATTGCATCTCGTAGTACTGCCTATCATTTTAATGTTAGTGTCCTCACACGTATGCCCTTGGACTCGCTCTCAGGATTTCATGGTCGCCTCATTGTCACGTGTAACTACCTCTTTATTTTTTTGTTGAAGCATTTTCGTCAGCCAGCAATCTAACAACATGCAAGTCAGTTTTTGTGTCACTCCGACATTAGAAAATTTCATGTCATTGTTGTCTTCAATGTCATTACACCACATCTCTAGCCTTCTGACGTAGAGTTTTTCTTCAATTGCATTTCCTAGGCTGCCCTTTGATCTTTTGCCACATTCGCTAGAAAATATTGACAGCAGCGTTAAGGATTTGCCTCATACATCTACTTCAATGCAATTATGTGATCCCATGTTGGGGCTCACTCTTTTAATCCTGATTTTAGCATGAAAGCGGGCAAACCAGCTAGTTCAACCGATTCAATTATCAAATAGTCATTCGACCAATTCAATCCTATCTCAAAATAATCTCCACATAAAGCTAGAATTGAACAGGTTAGAATTGGAGTTGAACTGGCGAACTAGAGAACCAATCAATTTTTTTAATAATTGCTCGATTTTGATATTGTCTAGTTTTAACATTTTGATTTTGATCAAATAGCTAGAAATAAGACATTTAAACAACAACAATAGCAACAACAAAAGCCTTAATCCCACTATGTGGGGTCGGCTACATGAATCCTTTTTCTCCATTGCGCCCTATTTAGTGTCATATTTTTATTTAGTTCTAATAAACTAAGATCATTTTTTATACAATAAGCCCAAGTCTTCCTAGGTCTACCTTTGTCTTTCTTAACATAAGTCGAATCTAAAACATCTACTCTCCTAATCGGATTATCAGATGGTCGACGTTTAATGCGACCAAACCATCTAAGAAGACTTTGTCTAATTTTGTCCGTCACAGGAGCTACACCAACCCTATCACGGATATATCCATTTCGTATTTTTTCTCTAAGTGTAAAGCCACTCATCGACCTAATCATTCTCATCTCGGCAACACTTAACTTAGTATTATGCTTCTCTTTTAAAGGCCAGCATTCAGCGCCAAAGAGCATTGCGGATCTCACCACCGTCTAAATAAATTTTTCCTTTCAATCTAAGCGGTACTTTTCTGTCACACAAAAGCCCCGAAGCATTCCTCCACTTCAACCAACCAACTTGAATTCTACTATTAACATCCCCATCTATATCACCATCGCTTTGAACAACAGACCCAAGATATCTAAATCATTAACACCTTTTAATAATTTGATCACCCAAAGTTACACTTCTATCACTAGAACTACTACTACTAAAATTACATTCCATGTATTCATTTTTAGTTCTACTGGCATGAAGGCCTTTAGACTCCAATGTAGACCTCCATA
>NW_018165241.1:187142-203359 GCF_001263595.1 Phalaenopsis equestris
CATACATATCTGCTCTAGTATACATATCTTTAATGACTTGAATATAAGTCATATCAACACAAAGAACTCTCCAAACTCTCCAAAGGATATCTCTTGGAACCTTATCGTAAGCGTTTTCTAAATCAATAAAAATTAAATGTAGATTATCCTTATTATCTCTGAAATTCTCCATCAAACTTCTCAATAAATGTATAGCTTCCATAGTAGACCTGCTAGGCATAAATCCAAATTGATTATGAGAAATTTTTGTAATACATCTTAACCTATGTTCAATTATCCTCTCCCATAATTTTAAAGTATGGTACATCAACTTAATACCTCTATAATTTGCACACTCTTGTGCATCCCTTTTATTCTTAAAAATTGATACCAAAACACTCTTCCTCCACTCCTCAGGCATCTTTTTAGTTTTTAAAATAATATTAAAGAGTATAGTAAGCTAAGAAACTCCCAAATCTCCTAAACATTTCCATAATTCAATTGAGATATCATCAGGTCCTACAAATTTTCCACCCTTGGTTTTCTTTAAAGCTCCCCAACTTCATTTTTACTAATGCAACGGTAAAAATGAAACATTTTCATTAAAAATTTTATCAAAATAGCTCACCCACCTATGTTGAATTTTTTTTTAAGAAAAGCACTTTTTGATTTTTCATCTTTAATACACTTTACTTGAGTTAAATCTTTACTTTTCTTTTCTCTTTGTTTGGCTAGTTTATACATATGTTTTTCACCCTCCTTAGTAACTAATATATTATAAAAATCATTAAAAGCAAAATTTTTAGCGTCATATAATGTTCTTTTATACCCCTTGCGGGCCGTTTGATATTTTTCTCGGTTCTCTAAGCTTCTACAATTAA
Organism: Phalaenopsis equestris; assembly: GCF_001263595.1. Classification (NCBI taxonomy): domain Eukaryota; kingdom Viridiplantae; phylum Streptophyta; class Magnoliopsida; order Asparagales; family Orchidaceae; genus Phalaenopsis; species Phalaenopsis equestris. Next base: position 188,003 of record NW_018165241.1, read on the forward strand.
ACCAATTTTTATAAGATAACTTTTTATATTTTATCTTTTCTTGTACATTATTATTCCACCACCAATTAATTTTATTTAAAGAAACTTTTTCTTTTTATTCTCCCAGTACTTCTTTTGCTACTTGTTTAATAGTGTTTGTTATTTTATCCCACATAGCATTTGCTTGATCATGAACATCCCAAATTTTAAAATCTTAAATTTTACTCATAAAAATAATTTTATTTGTGTATTTTAAGTTCTCCCATCTAATTCTACGATAATGAGTCCTAATATTCTTTATTTTACAACTCTTCATCTTAAAATCTAGAACTAATAAGCGATAATGGGTACTCAAATGCTCACTTGAAATGACCTTACAAACTTTACAATCTCGACAATCTTTTCTTCTCATATGAAAATAATCAATTTGTGTTTTATTAAATCCATTCTTATAAGTAAGAAGATGTTCATCTCCTTTCTTGAATAAAGTATTAGTAATACAAAATCATACGCTAAAGCAAAATCTAAAATAGCTCTACCTTCTTCATTAGTCACTCCAAAACCATAGCTACCATGATTATTTTTAAAATCTTCTACCACTTTACCGACATGTCCAATTAAATCTCCTCCAATAAAATTTTTTTTTTTTCAAGAAGTATCATTTATATTAAGTCTTCTAAGCCATTCGAGAATTTATATTTAGCCCTATATCTAAACCTACTTGAAGAGCATAAGCACTTATAATATTAAAAATCTTAGTATCAATGATAATCTTAAGGGCTATAATTCTATTTAAAAATAAGACATTTCAACAATTAAAAAAAATGTCATGTCCCAAAATTTTGATTTAAAATATTATTCAAAATTTTCAAAAAGTTGTTTCTTAATTAAAATTCTACTTATTGAATCACTAAAAAAATATTATTACATCACTACTAAATTATCTAAATTTATATTAAAATAATTTTAATATTTATTATATCATCGGTTCAACCTATAGTTCAACCCCTGTTGAACCATTGACCTCGAACAAGTTCCCCTTCCGGATCAATATCCAGTAGAATCTTCACAATCTTGCGATAAATTTTGAACTAAAAAATAACATATTAATATCCTAACTTATCAATACATTAAGAAAAATAAATGATCATTCTAACTAAATAAAAAGTAAAAATTTACACAAAATTAGAAATAATACGTTAATATCCTAACATCAAACTATGAAATAACATAAATTATTCAAATATTAAACTATCAAAGTATGCTAAAATATCATAATAAAATACAAAAATATCAAAAAGATGACAATCCAAAAAAAATTTAACATAAATCTTTTTGCCCCCTTACTCCCCTCAATTTAATAATAATATAACAAGTCAATCGGTATTTTAATTTTTAAGTATAAAAATCATTACTACTCTCATCACCGAATTGATTTTCATTAGAATCATCTACATAATGAATTGTTTATCACGTGCATTATTCTTAATAGTATATATATTCTCTCATTCTTTATTATCTTTTAATGTCAACTATCTTCGATTTTTTTATGAATAATCATCAATAAAAAAATTAATTAAAATGATAGATATTCAATTACATAATTTTTTATGAGTACATTATTTTTATTTTGGGATTTTTACATACATAGCACTCCAACGAGCATACTTGTATTGCAATTGAGATGGTAATGTACCACATATGCGAGTTTCCATGCATCATACATGAATTATAATACTAATGCCATGATGCTTCCACTAATCATGAATTGCAAGCATTCATATTGGCCATTTTTCATATCTTTAATTTTGCATTAAGCTCTATGTGACTTCAGCCTACTATCATCCTGTTGTACATTTATATTTGGGTTTTAGGAAAGATAGCGAACCTAAATAGTGAGATTGAATTTGATGGACAACTAGAATTGGTGATTCTGAAACTATTTTATTGATCATGATTAAAGTGCATGATACTTTTGCATGTAAGCAAAACTTCTTCATAAATGATAAGTTTATGTTTTGTTTAATTTTACATTCAACATTCAACAATGAATTTAACTACTTTATTTGTATGTAAATGGAACTGAAATTTTTATTCAATAGATCTTGGCTTTTTAAAAGTAAGTTATGAATACGATGTTCATTCAATCATCTAATTGAAGTTCTCTTCATCCACCCACCCTAGCTCAATATGATATGCTATGGTGAAGGGGTTATAGAGCATAAGATTGAAAATAAAATGGAGATAGCAGAATAAATGGATAGGCAGTGAGAGAGAGAGTAAGAAACTGAAGGAGAGTGCAGCCAATATCTAACATTCAAAGTGAACAAGGGTTTAAGAGCAAGCTGAGGTAACAAGATGTGGCAAGGAGTCAATGACTTAAAGCTCACGTACATCACCGCATCCTAGCTCTTAAATGTTTAATAATATATCCACTCATGGTTACGCTATGTTTCATTTTGTTATATTATGTTTAGTTCCACATTAGTGTCAACACATGAAAGTAGACATTGAAATGTGTTCTGCTATCATTTTTTATAATAAATCTGGCGAGTTTTGACATCTAAAATTAACATCAGCACATTTTCCATATGAGACCGTTCTATGATTCCTAGCAAATGTTTAAGGATTGGAGTGAGAATATGCAAGGTAGATGGAGTTTTGAAGGGGATAGAAACCACGAAATGCCAACTTAGAAGAGGCAAAGCTGCCAAGGGAGATCCATGACCTATACATGAACAAACCACAAACCATCACTTGCAAAAGGAAGAGAATAAAACACTCCTTAAAGCAAAAAAATCAGTAACACATCTCCAAAAACATCAACCAAAGCAATAGTCCCAAAATAAGGAAATAGCAACAAATAAATTGTTCACAAATTAAATAGAGGGAATTTTAACATTATAGCAATGGTTGCCCAAGATGCGGTTCCGCATCCCTAGGACGCTCCCATGTCATCATCCCCAGGTGGGAGAATCTAGTGTTCATCTTCAAGAGCACCAGAATCCTCGTAGTACGAGTGTTGTAATCACAAAACTCTCCAATATCGGTCACACTGCCTCAAATATTGATTCTTCTATGTCGCTGCCTTTTAGCACTACCAATGTCAATCCAACTAGCGCATCTCTCAAAGCCTATAGAAAAGTGGCATGAAGCACTATAACTCTTATCTCTATCCGAGTACTTATCATTGTTGAATCCAATCACAAAAATAAAATATTTTTCCCGTCCTTAATAAATAAGTAAGTGTTTTTCTAACCATCATGAAGCATACTACCACAATTGGCCCAAAGAAATGTGGCATGCATCTATAGGTATGACATCATGCCACACCTAATCCTACAACTTATGTCCAATTGAAAATTCTACATACACCTCTTATCGACACAAATCTCATTCCTCTTCTTCAACCAAGTCAGCCAAAAAATGACTGAGAATGCCTCAAAGTAGTGATTTTTAATTTATTCACCATCAATGTAGATATTACAATATCATAATTGTTTCTGTCTATAATGAAGTTGCACACCTTCCTTTCAGACCGCAACAGCTACGAAAGATGTTATGTCTATGCACTATCAATCTCTCTTAGGCTCGGTTTGAGGAAATCATCAAATCACAAGCATCTAACCATCATCTAAGGGTAACAAATTCTCTTGTCATGTCTACTCCATTGGGTCTTAACTCTTTTCTTCCTTCACTGCACCCTGCTCATTAAATGAAATCACTCATGACAGGGCAGTTGGATACAATGTGCCAGTACACATAGCACTTGAAACATTTCCTAACTGAAAATATTTTGGAAACATTGGCCAAGTTAAACTTATTTTCCTCATGTGTTGGGTTTGGGTGCTCTATCGACATGCTTGTGCTACCCGACCTAATGATTGATCCCTATATGAAGAGAAGAGCGGAATAGTGTACTGTGCTTCTTCTCCAATATCAAGGAGGGTCTGAACAGCCTGTAAAATTCAGTAGGGTTATTTTTGCACCACATTACCAATGAATGGCCTCACCTCCATGATATTGATGACTTCCTCATTTTATCTCTTTTCAAATTCAGCGAGCCACCACTGCATTTAAAAGATTTCTCAATGCATAATTTCTACGATAAGGTCTTGAACACCCCTATGATTTCTCATAGGCAACATGGTAAGTCTCGTTATTTTAGGGTTGCGACAATGATGAAAATTTTGAATCTAGGATTAGCCAAAAGTATAGGGTTAAGTGGAGGATATAGGAATAGTTTTGGTGGATATATTAGATTATGTGAATTATAGGTTTGAGAATAGGGGAAAATAAATTTTTAATGATTTAAGATTTGTTAACCTCTAATCCAAATCATTTTGGATTCATGTCAGGCAAATCTACTATGGAAGCTATACATTTTTTGAGATGTTTGATGGAGAAGTACAAAGAGAGTGAGGAAGATCTACATATGATTTTTATTGACTTAAAAAAATAATGATAAGATTCCGAGAGATGTACTTTGAAAAGTTCTAGAAAATAAAGGTGTTCATTGCTTATATTGATGTTATTAAAAATATGTATACTAGAGTTGTTACATGTGTTGGAACACAAGGAGAATTGAAAAAGTATTTTCCTATTTCAGTTGGATTACATCAGGGGTCGGTTTAAGCCCATATCTTTTTGTTTTAATTATGGATGTTCTTATTGAACATTTACATGAGGATGTACCATAGTATCAATGTTTTTAAAAGTGCCACGAGTAAAACGAAGCGAAGTGTGTGAACCGTTTCGATTCACTAAAGCATGCTTCGAAGCGACAAAATAATTTGCATGTTCTTTATAATTTTAAAGTTTTTAGTTATTGCAGAAAAATATAATAAATTGTTCAAAATTTTAATTTGTAGGTTTACCCTCAATATTTGCCTTCAAGTTAAGTATTATATCACAAGTTTTTTTATTTTATATCAACTTTTAAGTCATACTTTATATTTTATAATTTTTTTAAAAAATTATTTATACATTAATAGTTGTATATAACCTATCAGCGTTTTGATCAATAAAAGCGCCGCTTCGCTCTGTGTTTTGCGCTTCGAAATAAAAATAAAGTCGTACACATTGCATTGCATTGCACTTTGCGCCTTGAAAGCACTGCTTGGTGTATACTTTTTGTTGATATCCTTCTTGTGGATAAGACGAGAGAATTCAGGAAAGACTTGAATTATGGAGGTCAACTTTAGAGTTTAAAAGCTATTGTTTGAGTAGACCTAAAATTGAATACATGGAATATAATTTTAGTAGTAGTAGATCTAATAGAGGAGTTGTATTTAAGAGAGATCAAGTCATTAAAAGGAGTGAATATTTTTCTTAGGTCGATTGTTCAAAGTGATGGTGATATAGATGGGGATGTTATTATTAAAATTCAAGTTGGATGGTTGAAGTGGAGGAATGCATCGAGCCCATTATGTGATAGTAAAGTACCACTTAGACTCCAAGATGGTGGTGAGACTTGCAATGCTTTATAGCGCAGAATGTTGGTCTTTAAAAGAAGCGCAGAAAATTAAGTTATGTTGAGATGAGAATGCTCAGGTGGATGAGTGGCTATACACTTGGATACAAAATGCAAAACAAATATATTTGTGAAAGTGTTGGAGTAGCTCTAGTGGCCGATAAGATTAGAAAAGTCGTCTTAGATTGTTCATATTAACACAGGTCATCTCATAACAAAGTTAGGAGAGTAGATGTTTTGGATTTTACTTCTGTAAAAACCTAAAAAAACTTGGGCTTGTTGTATAAAAATGATCTTAATTTATTAAAAATAAACAAAAATATAACACTCAACTAGGCACAATGGAGAAAAACTATTCATGTAGTCAACCCCACTTAGTGGGATAAAGGCTTGTTATTGTTGTTGTACTCTAATACTAAATGACACCATTCTAAAATCTATAGAAGGATCTTAAGGATAGGATTTAGGTAGGAGGAAGTTGTGGAATAGCAATGGAGCTAAAATATATGAGGTCGACGGAGTTTGGAAGGGGATAGAAAAATTTTGGCAGTTGTTCGAACTGAAAACAACTGAGAGAACCATAAATGATGGCTCTAAGTGGCACGACAGTTGAGAGAGATCCAACACATGTTCTTGAACAAGCTATTGACACACCACTTACCAAAGAAAAGAAATATAATAAGGCGGAAAAATTAGAGAACACAATCTCCAAATAAATAAACCAAAGCAAAGGTCCCAAAACCGAAAAATAACATATAAATAATTTTCAAATAAAATAATCCTAACTCTATTTCTAATAATATAAAATTGGGAACTCGTAAGGGCTGGAGCAGCCAAAACAGTGGGAATTTTCCCACACCGTTGTAAGAGTAGTAGGACACAGAATTCAGTCTCCTGTGTTCTCCCAGGACTCGTCTATTGGGAGACTCCTGCGTCACTATGCATATTACTAGTTTTACAAAAATTTATCTAATGTTTTGGGTGCAGCAACGAATGTTAAGCTATCACACTAAAAAGGATAATAATACAAGGAAAAAATGAACATGTATAGATTAAGATATAGTTCATTATCATTCTGATTGTATGTGTTTGATGTGCAAGCTAAAATCTACTTTATAAAATCTATGAGTCTATAGCCAATCTCCTCAACATAAATTTCAATTTGTTCATCTACTTGGACGGCATTACTTTCATTTTTTCAGTACACTAATTCAATTACTATAACCTAACCAATTTTGCTACATGCCAAACTTTTCTGTTATATCATACTGATAATATGTTTGCTCTCTTTTTCAATTTTTTTCCTTAAGCTATTATGCTATCATCTTTATACGAATTTTTCGAGTAACATTGCAAAAATTCATGATAATAGTTGTAAAATTTTAGCATCGCCAAAACGAAAAGGATGATTTTTTTTTAATTGTAATTACTACTAGTACCAATATAGGAATCTAGGCGAGATAAAAATAGTCAAACTTCTTTTTGAATAAATTATTCTAATTTTCAAAAGAATCAAGAAAACTGACCCAAAGTTCCACTCTGCACATGCATAAGGACCAATGCGAAGATGAAAGTAAAGTCCACTTGAACCAACCAGCTTCACAAACTTAACAAGATCATATCTGTCTTCAAAATAGTACTGCAAACCAGTATCAAAATGAGTTATTTTTTATAAAAATAACTACAAGATTTATTGCAAAGTAGAATAAATGTATGATACCTGACCTCTAACAGGCTCATGCCCATTCCAAAATACATATGTTTGTATTACATCAGCTCCTCCTTCCTTGCTCTTAAGAATTATACCAGGCCACATCTGAAATATGAAAAACGTGTCAGACTACCACACAACATAAGTAAATAGAAATGTTCCAAACAATAAGCTGAGGCAGCCATCATGCTGGTATTATAAAAATAACCCATCAATAATTTCCTCTCTCTCAATTCTGGTGTTTCATTTTTACACCTTTCATAGGTTAAGTTAAAGCCCAAAGTTCGGACATAAATTAAAGTATACAATCAATTTTTTTATTTTTACTCACAAAGACATTCAAATGTTGTAGGCCTAAAACATATAACCCTGCGGTTAAAGCACCTAATCACCAGACCAACTGGGCTGCACAGTGTATAATCCACTTGTATATTATAGCATTAAGGAATCTAATTTTATCCTAAAATTTAAAAAGAGAATCATTAAAAAAAAAAAATAGATACATGTTTACCACGAACAATTTTGACAGAGAACTAGTTCCAAGAAAACCTGTTGAATCGCCATGCTAAACTAGCTCATTGGCCCCACAGCTGGTAGGATACATTCAATTGACTTATTGAAATCATCTCATAGAATTCAAAAAGTTATTAAGAAAATTTGATATTGAAGTCAACAATGAATTGCCCTACTTGAAACAAACCAAACTTCAAAGCCGAAACTTCAAAAAATTAGCAGCTTAGAACAAAATAGACAAAAAAAACTAATTTTCAAAATGTATTATCCTCAACAAGTTAACCAAATGGTAGACTAATTCAAGTAAGAAATTCAGTTGGCCCCTGCTAAGGGTGAAGTTTAAAAGTTGCAAGACTACACCCTATAAATGAGTCACGGAATAAATAGATAGTCTACACCAAACAAAGTCATCCTAGCACTCAACTTAAAGCACGATTTTCATAGAATGAATAAAAAATACAAATATGATGAACTAAACAGTATCATGATTTTAGAGCTACTCCACCAAGAAATAACTTAGATATCGGTTGCATGTTACATTCATTATTCGACTACTGAATATTTGATAGTTGGCAATAATTCATTCATAGTACTCTATTGAATTTGGTAATTCACCATGGTTGTTCAATTCAAATAATTTGATGCAGGTTATTCAACATTATGGATTTCTTTCTAAAGGATATAAATTAAACACATGCAAAAGCCAAAGCATCTAAAGGACTAAACCTCGAATTCATAGAATTCAGACGGCCCCCTACAAAAACAAAAAATCTAGTATAAGGTGAGGCTCATCTAAGATGCCAACTTGACCGAAAAATTGAATGGTTAAGGTTTAAGGCATATATATATATATATAATATGAAAATAGTTTTGATATGAATATGATTTTTGAAAGTAACATTTTGATTTAAAAATAGGTGAGACCGAACGAGTCTCACATTTTGAATAGTTTGGGTGACTAAGCACGATACCACAAATAATATACTTATCCCGAAGAATAAACATATCATTTGTAGTATGCTCAATCATCTAAACTAAAGAATTTGGAACATCCATTTGGTCTGCGAAATATTTTATATGAGGCCAACAAGTTCCCTTACTTAATATAAAGATTAGATAAGGTTTATTTTACTTGGGTTCCAAATTTCCTATAGAGGCAAGCCCCTATAGTTAATTACAACTTAAATGACTGGGGTCACTTAAGAAAACTCTCGATTAAGATCAGTGGTTTTGCATTCAAGATTTCAAAGTTTAGGTTTCCAAGATTGGGCAAGGGAAAGTCAAAGGGGAATGGCTCAAAAGGAATGAAAAGTAGAGGATATCACAGATCCAGGGAAAATCCTGGTGACTTCCCAACTATCCTACTGTTTGGCTTTATGTCTTTGGAATGATGTTATTTAATGTTTTAATCCTGTAATTTATTTAGAATTTAAGACTTATATTTATACGATATTTGATCGTGCAAATAGTCTAAAAAGATAGGAGGATTTACACCGTACCGTACGGTAACCTCGGAATCTTAAAGTGTTAGGACTTATAAGTGTTAGGACTTAAACCTCGGAATCTTAAAGTGTTAGGACTTATAATTGCACAACAGAATTGTGCAAAAGCCTAAAGGTGATATGTGAGGGTTTATGTTGCGCTCCTATGGGTTGTTATTTATCCTATGGGTTGTTATTTAAACTACGGAAAGTGATTGGTGATGTGAAAGTGTATTGATGTTGCAGATCCACCTTGAAGTTGTTCCTCGTCGTGCTGCGCACGGTGTTCTCTCCAAATCTTTTCGTAGTAGGACCTCTAGGTTTAATGTTAATTCTATATAACCATTAGGTTTTCCTAAACTAAGGTATAGTGTGTATCAAAGTAACAAAGCATGTTGTATAAAAGAAAAGAACAGTATAATGTATAGTAAAAAGAAAGAACAGTATAGCATGCTAGGAGAAAAGTACAACAAACTAGGAAGACAGTATAGCAAACTAGGAAAACAGTATAACATGCATATTATAAAATGTTAAAATGTAAATCACACCTGTGTATTTGAGAGATTTGTTGCTCCTTTAAGCTAACTAGTATTCACTTTATAAGGAAAAGAAACATTGCCCGGAAAACTCGAGAAAATTGACAAATAATCCCGACGGAAAATTCGAGAAAATTAACGAATAACAATCCAAATAAAACTATCAAAAACCTCAGAAAAATCCCGGAGAAAAGACTATGAGTGCTTTGTCCAAAATTTCAAGAAAAACATACGAAAAAATCCGAAAAGTGGGGACCGCAAGCACTCGGGTCGGGGTTAGGCTCAAATATATATTTGTACTCGAAGGTCGTCGAAGGCTACTCAGTCAGCCAGATGTATAAAGCCCATCACTCCACTAGAAGAATATTCTACTGAACCTAACTTAAGAGGGTACTCCTTAGCCCAGGATCGGTGATCAACAGGTGGACAACCCGAATGTAACATATTTTAAAATTTAAGTTTTAGCATGCACATATGTTTCAAGCATACAAAAGGAAAGTTGTATTTAATTTTGTAATGAAAATATTTTTATAAATATTGTATCTGTCCTTATCAATTTGTTTTATCAATTTTGAAAAAGTATAATTGTCCACAAGATCACGTCATCGAGCCTAGGACCACCAACAACCTAAGAAGATACAGGTCCCCCTATAGTCTTATGTCGGTGAATGATACTTTCATCCTACAGTTCATCAGGTCCCAGAATTGAGTCCTGGTGTTGTAGGAAGAGGTATCATTCTGCTCTACCACCGGCGTGCCTTTGTCATCATCATCCTACGCCCCAAAACAAAAACCGACCTACTTGCGACCTTGTTTGATGGTTTCACATATATCAAAAGGCCATACATGAGCACTTATGTATCGAACATAAGCACAGAAAACCGAACCAAGAAGCAAGGAAAGAAAAGAATAAAAATAGGGATGAGAGAGAGGAGACACTGATTCAGGAGACACTGATTCACCTAAAACATCGAAGAGACAGATGATGAATCAACCCTCAAAACTGTAGCAAAAAGACCTAGGAAAGAGGGCCCGCTCAAGATCCTTGAATCAATCCTAGAAGAATATCATTTTCTCAATTTTTTATAATTGGATCAACCCAGGAATGGTATCCTTTCCAAATGGCAATTTTATGAATTTCCAAACCCTTTATGAATTCAATTTATATCAAATTCATGATTTCCTAAAATAAAGCTATAAAAGTCTTTTATATGTCACAAAATAAGAGAGACTAATTAATAGAGGGGGGGAACCTTCTAGCCTTCCAGAAAATCATGTCAATATCAAAATCATTTAAATCCAACCTTCATTAAAAACTTTTCATTTTATTCATATAAATATTCATAACCAGAGGCCACAGAGAGGTATGGCTATCAACCCAACTTATTCCACGAAGAGATCAATAGGTAAGGTTGTCGGGTAAAGCAAAAAAGAGGGTAGGGGCTCACAGGCTAGACCAGGAAAGGGAACAGAGCTCACGGGTAAGGTCAGGAAAGAGGGCAGCCAAACCTCCAATAAGAAGCTCACGGCCACAGATGATAAGGAGGAACCCAACACAACACAAACCAACGGGTAGGGGCAAAGAAGAAGGCCACAAAGGCAGCATAGACCTACGAGTAAGGGCCAAGAAGAAAGTCCCAAAGGCAGCATAAGGAAACCACCATAAGTACTACCATTGCATTGTATTTGACATACATAAGAGAGTGAACGAACAAGCTATTATACATCATTGAGATCGCACCCACTTTCATCATATAAAGCATGAGAACACTCATATCAAACACTCCCACATAGAGAAATATTAAAATTTATGAATTTTTGGATGACAAACTTGATTACCCATAAAAATCTCAAAAGGAGGGGGGCATTAAAGAGGAGGCCCCAACCGAACCATCCTCCACAAAAGTGTCAAACCAGGCCCACGGAATAATCCAAATAATAAGATAATTTCGGCCAACATAAATCACCAAAAAGGAGCCCAAACCGAGCCCATCATAGGGGTAAATTGAGCTCAAAAAATGGTCCAAACACATAAAGGATTCCAGGTAACATAAAACACCAGAAGGGAGCCCAAACCGAGCCCAACATAGGGGTAAATAGAGCTCAGAAAATGGTCCAAACACATAAAGGATTGCAACCAACATAAAAAACCAGAAGGGAGCCCAAACCGAGCATAGGTGTAAATCGAGCTCAGAAAATGGTCCAAACATATAAAGGATTCCAGCCAACGTAAAACACCAGAAAGGAGCCCAAACCGAGCCCAGCATAAGGGTAAATCAAGCTCAGAAAATGGTCCAAACATATAAAGGATTCCAGCCAACGTAAAACACCAGAAAGGAGCCCAAACCGAGCCCAGCATAAGGGTAAATCAAGCTCAGAAAATGGTCCAAACATATAAAGGATTCCAGCCAACATAAAATACCAGAAAGGAGCCCAAACCGAGCCCAGCATAGGGGTAAATCGAGCTCAGAAAATGGTCCAAAAATATAAAGGATTCTAGCCAACATAAAATCACCAAAAAAGAGCCCAAACCGAGCCTAAGAAAGGAGCAAGTCGAGCCCAGCACAGGGGAAAAAAATCGAACCCCATAAAAGGTAACATTCAGCCCAAGTCTACCACAAAAAGAAGTTCTCAAAGGAGTCAAAATTGAAATGCATAAAGGTTCAACACAAAGAAATTTTTCAGCACATATTCAATCTCCACAGGAGCCAAAAAAAACGTAGCTTATAAAGGCTTAAATCAAAGAAAACTTCAAACTTATATGCAGCCCTAAATGAGCCAAAAACCGTGGCCGACATAAGGGACAAAACAGAATATAATTTCAACTGAACCGAGCCTAGCTTCAGGCCAAGTCGAATCTAGCAAAAGGGAGCAAAAACAGAGAAACATCCCAAGTAGATCGAACTCATCAGATGGGTCAAAACAAAGTCATAAAAATCAGATTTCATAAAGCCTTAGACTTCAAAATTTCTTGCACCCCAGCATATGTTTTAAGCAGGAATTGATAACAGGAAATAGATAAATGTAATGAATCCCTAAAGCCAAATATTTCTCAGTATTGAAATGAATTTCAGCACTTCCTTGATTCGAAAATAACAATAATAAAAGACTTCAGCATTTCATTTCGAACATGTATTCTAATAAGGGGGAGCAAGAGAAGAAAGAAACAAGCCCCAAACATAATTTTCCGACTCATAAAAATAATTTTCAGCATGTATTCTAACACGGGGCGGCAAGAGAAGCAAGAAATGAGCCCCAAACATAATTTTTCAACTCATAAAAATAATTTCCAGCATGTATTCTAACAAAGGGTAGTAAGAGAAGCAAGAAATGAGCCTCAAACATAATTTTCCAACTCATAAAAATAATTTTCAGCATTTCCAACAAACATAATTTTCCAACTCATAAAAATAATTTTCAGCATGTATCAATACCTAGGCTTCAAAATAAACTAAGTCATTCCTCCATGAACCTTTGCAAGAGGATGGAGATGCCTCAACATGCCGTCCTATATAAAATAGAATAGAGAGAAGGGGAAGAATACCTATTTTCAGCAGATTTAAAATAAAATTGAAAGATAATTCCAGGAAAACCACTCCAAGAGAAATATTTCCCCTAAAAACTTCAAGAAACGACAACCACGAATGCTCCACACCATAGGCACCCGAAAATATAGCTTAGAGAGGATTTTCGACAAAGTGAACAGCACTCCACAAACACCCCACACTCCAAGCGCACGAGAATCAGATTTTAGAGAAGAGTTCTCTTCCCTAGAGCCTCCCACAGCAAAAACATAGCCTCTCCTTTCTCTCCAAAAATTTTCAACAACCCAACACAGAGAATCTAAGAAGCCTTTTCATAGACAGAGAAGAGAAAATAGACCACCTACCAGCCACACTGGCCAACCAATCAAGAAGAGAGAAAGAAGCGTCACAATAAAGGAGAAGAGCATATAGCCTCGAGAAGAAGGAACGTCGGCCAGCTCGCCTCCTTGCGATTGGGGAACCGGGAACCGAAAAGTCAAGGGGAAGCTCAAGGAGATGAGCCGCGAGCAAGAACGGGAAAGGAAAGCCGCGTGGATCCACCGTGGAACTAGGGCACACGGACGAGAGGGAGACGAGCCGCGGGAACGGGCGAGCCCTGAGATGGCTCGAACGACGATTTAAGCGTGCGGGTGAAAACCTAAATAGGGTTTAGGTTTTAATGTGATTATAATTTAGGGGTAAATTTCATAAAAAGTATTTAATATTTTGAAAAATAAAAATTGAATTTATTTTTTATTTATGCTTCTAAACGTAACAAAATTGGTATCAATTTTGGGTAACTTTAACATTCCGGACGAATAAAAAATGACATTTTGTTTCGCCGTTGGAGGTCATTTTGACGAATTTGTTGATTTACGTGCAAATTTTCTCGTGTCGGAAATATGGCAATATGAGTGTCTTTTCCTACTAAAATTAGTGTCCCGGATGCGTTGGCGCGGTCCAATTTGTCATTGGAGGTCGTTTGGAGAAGTTCGCATTTTCACCCGTCCTTTGGGCTTAATTGAAGTCCAATTTCGTGCAATGTTGTGAACTTTGTGTATTTGATGTGTGTATGTGACGAAAAAGGTCGTGACGATGTTTTCCTAAGGCTTGAAGTCCTATTTGGAACATTTCCCTTGAATCTTCGCATGGCCCTTAACCGCTCGACATAAGGCGATGGTTTTGAGACCATAATTACTAAACAACACAGGAAAATAGGAAGTGTTTTGGAATTTCTAAGGAGACAGGTTTCAATGCTCGTTTTCTAAGATAGTCAATAGAAAACTCCTAGAGCTATATCCTAGGCTCTAGAAAGAAGGAAAAACCTCACAAAAATGAGGTTAACATAGATATATATAAATAGGCCAATGGAGATGGCGTCGGGCTGCTTTAGGGATTCGGCCGATGGCGATTGAAACTATCGGCTTCCTCCACGGGCATCGTCGTCTCCGGCGAAAAAGATTCACGGCTTTCGTCGTACCCGACAACGAAGGGCTTCTCGCCTTTGTTCTGCTACGTGTCGTCTCCTTCCTGCAAGACGACGAGCTTGCTCGTGTCCTTCGGTTTTCGTTCCCAACGACGAAGGGCTTCGCTCCTGCTCGTCGGACCGCGGTCGTTTCCCTATTTCTGTTCGAGATTTGGGTTCCCTTCGTCGTAGCTCCAGCTCCAGTGTTTATGCATGGGGTTTTTGTTCCGGTTTGGGGGAATGGCCCCGACTTATGTCGTGGCTGTCTCCGGAGGTTCTAATCCCGGGGCAGACAGCCGTTTCTGTTTCTTCCCTCAAGAATTTCATGATGCACATGAATCTGGAGGAGGTTATACCTTTATTAAAAAACTGGAAAGAAAGAATGAAAAACCCGTTTTGTTTCTCACTGAAGAGGAAACAAATATATTGGCTTCAGCATGTAGATATACTCTTGTTAGGAAATTTCTGTATGGAAATCCCAAGCTTGAGATTATTAGAAAGCATTTCGATTCTCTTAGGCTCACAGGGAGTTGGAAAGTTGGTTCGCTAGATGGTCGTCACGTTCTCATTCAACTCTCAAATGACACAGATTATACCCAACTCTTTGCTCAAAAAGTTCTCAAAATCGATAATCGCTTTATGAAAATTCTGAAATGGACAGTGGATTTTGATCCT
>NW_018165241.1:203397-231451 GCF_001263595.1 Phalaenopsis equestris
GGGCTCATGGTGCTTCTTTTCAATTTTGAAACCCTTTATCCATTGGCAATTGCCTTTGGGAAACCGCTGAAGGTCGATACTCCCACGCTTGATACAACCAGGCCATCTGAAGCTTGTGTGCTTGTAGAGCGCGACATCACTCAACCCTTTCCATGGGAGATTTGGATTGACTCCCCTCATCAGGGTTATTGGCAGAAGATTGCACTGGGATCTCATCCCCATTACTGCTCTTACTGTGGAATGTTTGCTCATAGCTCTTCATCCTGTTATCAGTTGCATCCCCATCTACGGTCGGCTGTAGCCCCACCTCCTGTTTCTCATCACACTTATGTGGAGGTTATACCCTCTTCCTCACATCCTATGATACCTACTGCTATGCCCATGGCGGATACAGTGCAAAATGGTTTGTCTACTGATATTGTGTCAGAAAATATTGATAAGGGTCATTTGTTGGAGGAAAGTCGGGTGGTTGCTCCTGGAAGGCAGGACGCGGTCACCGCCCCTTCTTCTACTGGAGGGTACTCAGGCTCCCCTCTATGAGGTTATTGGAGATAGGGATGAAGCGAACATTCATATTCAGATGACGGAAAAGGTATCTCCTAATACTAATGAGGAAAATTATTCAAATGACGGAAAAGGAGTCACTTAATACTAATGAGAAAGATTTAGAGCCGAACACAAACCATCTTACTGCTATTAATCAGTTAGTAGAACTACCTGTTCAGAGTGCAGATGTTTCCCAAGTATTGGAAGACTATCATACACAAACTCAGGAACTCATCGTTGCAACTGTCTTTCCTTCTACTGATCAACAGTCTTCAAAAGAAGAATGGCAAGTTTACACTTCTCGGCGGAGGAAGAAGGCTGAGGACACTGTTCAGCTTGGAAATTTAATGGATGATACCTTGGTCACTCCTAGCAATGGAACAACACTTCAGAGTTTGCTATATGGATTCGCTCCAAGAACCAGAGGAAGAGGCAGGTCTAAACTGCATCGTCCATAGACACTTGTTTTTGCATGTTTTCTTTTTATTTGAGTCTTTTGTATCTTTTTTGTTAGGATGTCTTAGTACCATGTATCGTATGAGTAGGGCATCATCTATTGAGCCCTCTCATGCAACTTTTTGTATCATTTTTTATTTTAATATAATCTGCCCTAGGGCTTCAGAATATATATATATGTATATACATATATATATATACACATACATACATACATACATAATTAAAATAAAAAATGATACAAAAAGTTGCATGAGAGGGCACATGTGAGTTATTCTAGCATTCAATTTACATCAGCAAAAAAAAAAAGTTACATCAGCAAAAATGCAAAATTTGAGGATTTCACTCTTGTATTTCAAATTTTGATTTAAACATCACACAATAGCTCCTGAAGCAGGACTTCCTTAATAAAATAAGAGAAATAAATACAATTATAAAAAAGAGACCTAATTTTAACACTCTTGTCCTTTATTGGCCTTGGTATTTTGGTCATCAACATCATCATTGTCATTGTAACCATAAGACATGAAATTTATCATAATATCATAAAAGTAAATTATATCATTCTATTTTGACTCAAGGATTTTGATTGTCAACAAAAAATTCAGACAAAATCATATGGCAAGCTCAGGTCTATGAATAGATTAGTGCATTATTTAATGCAGATAAATTTCTTTAGTGTAACAACTTCTAATCTCACTAATAATTCACCATTTCTAGCTCACAGACTCTTCATTGAATTCTCAAGCTTAGCTACATGTTGCTTAAGAAATTAAATTCTCTTTTTGAGAGGCTTCTAACTCGGCCAACCAACGATGAGATTTCAAAATGTCTAGTGAAGCTTGTAATTTCGAAGTTTTCATATTACCATTCATCAACTGCAGTAGGATGACTTCAAAATCTTGGTGAGACTTGTTACTTTGAATAACTAAAATCGTGAGATGTATCTCTTTCTCAGCCAAATCATCATTCAAACAGAAAGAAAGTCACTTGGGCTTACCAAACCTTCTCATCTTCAATGACTTTGAATGGATTTTTCATTTCATTATTCAAAAAAAAATTTACCTTTAATTTCTCATAGGGCAATTAGCATAATTTATTATGGTTCCTTGCAAGAAGCCAATCTGCTAAATGGCAAAGAGAACTGGCATCACTATCGCATAAAGATTACTAGCATCAAGTGGAACTAGCTACTCAGGAAGTGAGTTTAAGAAAATGGTGAAAAAAAGAATATAAGCATTATTTTCAATTCAAATATCAGCAATTATGGATCAACATTATAGTTGATTTGCGTCCCTTCAAAATCACTTTTCAGCTGAAAGGTAAACTCCTCTTGTTATATACATAAGAAGGTTGTTACTTTTGTAGAGGATGAACCAAAGGCTTCTTTCCTTTCCGACTAGGACTGTTAATGGTATCCTTCATCCTTTTTATTGTTGTCACTCGTTGTTTCATCTTGCCCTCATTTATCACAATTCTTATAAGCCAAGTAGGTCCGCCTTCACGACTTACTTGGGCACAATTGGCTAAGCAAATAATCTCTTTCCCAGAAGTAGTTGATACAGAAGGGGAATTGGCAGAAGTTGCCATAGTAAAAAAATAAATAGTGATGACATTTTCAAAAGCTTCATTAATGATGAACCTTGAGTATCTCCCGTTAGTGACTAATAATCCTTAATTGCTTTTCTTCAGCAGGCATTTCCATCTCATTTTCATTTATAGAACCAGCCTGTAAAATTAGCGTTGGCTCTCTTCCAAAGAAGTTTCCATCTCAATAGCTTCATTTAGGAAGCCTGTAAAATTAGCGTTGGGTCTCTCTTCAAGGTCAAAATCAGCTTTCTTTGGAACAATAGTTTTAATTGCCCCATCTGCAAAACAAAGCAAATTTATAAGAATTCAAAATTCAAGAGGAAAACATGTAGGAAATATATCCAATCAATTACCCCCCAATGAAGACTAGATCATATTTTCTAACGTATACTAGCAATAATTTAGTATATGAATTTTCAACTTCTTAAAATGAGCACAGTGTTTCATAGGTAATTTAGGCAGCTTCAGCTAGAATGTTAGAAGCTTTAATGAACCTGCTTTAATTAACCACCCTATGGACAAAATTTTCATCTTTCAATCTTTACTTGTTTTTTCCAGTCAAGAAACATGAAGTTAGGGAATAAAAAGCAATCAAACTTTAATATTTTTATGGTAAACATGTTTTACCATTCACTGTCGTAGGAAGTAATAAAGGAAACAAAACTAGCAAAGGAATTCAATAAGAATTTCGTTGGGATCAAACCGTTTAAATTCAGAATGCATATTATCTCAAGAAAGAATGGAACAGGCAATCCATGTTGAAATTGATCGCGGCTGTAGTATAACTCATCATCATAGAGAAGATTAGGATACTAATCTGCCTCCACAGTCCTAACATTGTACTCTTCAACACCTTGAACAAAAGCTTTCTTGTAATACTTGATGCTGTTCTTTGTTATGAACGAAGTGAATTTTGCATTCACCTTGAAAAAGGCTTGAGGAATCTTGATCAAAGTAATGGTCATATTTTAAGAAAAAGGAAAGAGAAAATAAAGGGTAGAAATTTGCAGCAAGCAGAAGATTCCAAAATGCATAGAAGGACCGCTCTAGCATTAAAAGGCCCAAGGACTCTTGATCAAAGTAATGGTCATATTTTAAGAAAATAGAAAGAGAGAATAAAGGGAAGAAATTCGCAAGCAAAAGCTCGAAAATGCATAGTCATAGCAGCCGGCTCGCGGTCTCGAATTAGAATATTCATTTTTATGGTAGCTCACCAAAGAAGGTATGGGTGGCAGGAGGAGGAGACAACAACAGCTCACCGGAAAAAAAAAATTGAAATGACAAGCGATAGGCTAATCAAACCGGCTCACGAGCAAACAAGCCGAGAAAGGACGAGCTCGATCTCATTTAATAAACAAGCTCAAGTTTGTGGCTCAATGAGCTCAGCTCATGAACTCGTTGACAAGTCGAGCTCGAGCTGGCTCGGCTTATTTACACCTCGTGTGTGTGTGTGTAGATGTATACATCATACATACATACATATGTATGTACATACATCTATACAAACATACATAACTATGTAGATGTGTGTGTGTGTGTGTGTGTGTGTGATGGATCTTGGCAACAAATCGTCATGGAACATAGACCTCCTTATTGTTCTCATTGTAAGATATTTAGGCATACCCTTGATAAATGTCATAAGCTCCATCCTAATTTGAGATCTGAAGATCAAGTGAATAAGGATGGGTCTAACCCCACTGCTCTAGACATATCTGTTCCAACTAGAGAGAAAACTACCGCAGGACAAGATTTGGTATCTGATTTAATTGCCCCTGTGGACCCCCCTGACAATATTGTTTCTGTGATTGACGTGATGTTGGATAGCTCTGCTGGGCAACCTACACTTTCAAAACCTATTGAAAATGGTACTAAAGGATCCTTACCTACAAAAAATAGTGTTCGGACTGATAATCAAGAGAACCTTGCAGCTCCCCATCTTCCGGAAGTATCAGATGTAGAGGCGACAACTCATACTTCACATACACTAGAACCTATTGTGGTGCAACTGTTGGCAATCTTTCTACTACAGCTCTAACACCTCATCCGAATGGGCAACATCGGATGAGGAATGACAAGTTTACACTTCCAGAAGAAAGAAGAAGAATTGAGATCTACTTTAGCTAAAGAATCTAATGGATGATATTTTCGTTACTTCGGGTAATGGTACACACCTCACCAAAAACTAGAGGCAGAGGCAAAACTAAATTGGGTCATCCCGATTGATCTTATATATACCATCTCTTTTTTGGGTTTTTTTTTGTGTGTTATGTTGTGTTGTACCATGTGGGTTGGGTGTCTATTTAGGCCCACTCATACAACCTATTTGTACCTTTTTTCTATTTAATATAATTGTCCTTAGGCTTTTTAATATATATATATATATATATATAAAATAACATGGATGGCGTCGTCTTCTTCGATTACGCTCTGCTAGAGTTTCGCCATTATGGCGAACCCCTGGTTTCAGCTCCACTGCTCGTGCTCGCTATTTCGTTGTTTTCTTTTGTTTTTTGCGTCATCCCGCTCGTGCTTCGTCGTCTGCAGGCTGAGGGGCTCGCGAATCGTTCGACGTCGTGCATCTTGCTTCGACTTCGACCCACCGACGTTTTCTGTGAGCATTTGGCTCTCGTCTGCAGGCTGAAGGGCTCGGTGTCTGCGGCGTCGTGAGTCTTGCTTTGACCCGACGCGCGTTTCTGCTCCCTTCACGTCTGGTCGCCACTGTCAACTCCATCAGACTCTCTGCTTCGTATCTGGTTTCTTTCGCCGTTTGCGTCTGGTTTCGTTCACGCCTGTCTGTTTCGATGGGTACAATTCCTCCTCTTTCGGTTGAACCCGGGAAAGTCTCTTTCGTCCATGTGCTCGGTAACCATCTTGAGGTGTCGGTGTTGTCATCCCGCCGTGTTATAAGAAATGTCGTGATGTTACAGCTGACTGTCCTTTTGTTAAGAAGGTGAGTAAAAATGGTGGGAAAACAGCTCTATTTTTCTCTGATTTAAAAATCTCAACCTTGACTGAGAAATGCAAGTTCATCTTATTGAAAAATTTCAGTAGGGCCCCCCTTTGGAAGTTATCAGAAAGAAGTTCGAAGATCTCAAACTAGTTGAAAAGTGGAAAGTGAGATTTCTTGATGGGATGCATGTGTTGATTCAGTTAACTACGGCTGAAGACCGCGCTCAATTTTTTTCCAAAAAATACCTTAACATAGCAGAAAAATCAATAAAGTTGCTCAAGTAGACTCCTGATTTTAACCCATTCCATGAGTCTTCTACTATACCAGTATGGTTTAGTTTACCTGGTCTCAAGCTGCGTCTATTTAATCATCAGGTTCTGTACTTTATTCGGGTCATACTTGGGGATCCTATGAAACTAGATCTACCCACCTTCAATCTAATCAGACCTTGTGTTGTCAGAATATTTGTAGAAAGGGATATTTTTTTACCTGATATTACAGAAGTCTGGCTGGGCACAACACATAATGGATATTGTCAACAAATTATCATGGAACATAAACTCTTTTATTGTACCCATTGTAAGATGTTTGGGCATCCTCTCGACAAATGTCATAGACTACACCCTCACTTGAAACCTAAAGCTCAAATGAATAAGGATGAGTCTAATCCCACTGCTCTGAACACATCTGCTCCACCTGTGGAGAGATTTACCACAAGACAGGAGTTGGTGTCTCATTTAATTTCCCTTGGGAACCCCACTCCTGAAAATATTGTTTATGTTACTGCGATTTATGTGTTGTTGGATGGTTCTGTTGTGCAACCTACAGATACAAATCTTTTTGAAATCAATACTGAAAAATCCTTACCCACAAGGGACAATGTTAACACCAATAATCAGGATAGTCTTGCAGCTCCTTATCTTCACGAAGCATCACGTGCAGAGGAGACAGTTCCGACTTCACACGCTAGAACCTATCGTTGTTGGAGATCTTTTTACTGCAGTTATACCACCTCATCAGAACGAGTAAGTTGTTACTGTTAGTCAGGCGCAAGGAGCTCATCAGATTATACATGCCCGGCAATTTGTTGACCAACACGATGATCAGATGAGTCAGTCTTCGAATGAGGAATGGAAGGTTAACACATCCAGGCGGAAGAAAAAAATTGAGGCCTTCTCGAGCTCAGAAACTTAATGGATGACACGATGGTTACTTCAAGTAATGACACGCATATCACCAATTTGTTAGTCGACTCCCTAGAACTAGAGGCAGAGGCAGGACTAAATTGACTCGCCCCTAATCTAAGTTTTGGCAGTTTTTTGTTTTTTAGCTTACATGTACCTTTCTTTTTTAGGATTTTGTGTGCGTTGTACCGTGTGGGTTGGTGCCTTTTTTGGGGCCACTCACACAACTTATCTGTATCTTTTTTATTTTAATATATTTGCCCTTGGGCTTTTTTTTAATATATATATATATATATATACTTTAAACTATTTGGCAGCATCGGCTGGTCAATTTTTCATGACAGCATCAAATCAAAAATCCGAAATACTGATTTCATCCTTATGAGAACTTAAAAGGATAACCCATCCTTTGACCAACCAAGCCTTGATGACTACAAATAAAAGATGATTGCGCATTAAATAACAAATTCCTAGCATAAGAGTGTCATAAAAATAAAAAAAATTACATAATAACAAACTTTGAAACTGAATTTATTTTTCATTTTAAATATACATACCAAATATAAAAAATGTCTTTAACACTAAAAAAGAGTATACAAAAAAACTACAAAAAAAAACAAAAAAACAAGGTCTCATAAATTTATTTACTGTGAGGTACATTCCAAAGATCAACTTTTTGGAAGTTGAGATAAAGAGATTGACACACTTCAAAATTCAAGTAAAGGCGTCTCAACACCTCGAAATAGAAAACGGAGAGTGAGATCCAAAGCAACGTCTTAAGAAAGTGTGTTACACCAAATTAGAAGACATAAAACAAGCTCTTCTCCTGTAAGAAACAAGTTTGATCTAGATTTAATTAAATTTCACGTTAATGCAACTTTGATCTTCAAGTCATCAATTTCTTGGCACATTTCCCAGTAACCTGATTAAAAAACTGATATAGTGGTTATTTATTGCATCAAGTTTTTCTTCCAAACTATACAATGGTGTCTTTTATTTATCATGAAGCTTGAGCTCAGTTAGTTGCTCAATAAATTTAGCATTCTCAGACTTAACATGAAATTGAACAAAGTTATGGTATTCTTCAGCAAGGAGATCTCAACAAGCGATTCTTCAAATATCTTTACCCAATTAGTTGTTCTTGCTCATCTCATGGGGTGACTTGGGTAGAGTTTATAGTATATGATCTAGAAATGACTCTTAAACTTTAATAGTGATTATTACTAACCAATCATGTTGGCCTCCTCACCAACTAGGAAATTCCATTACAACTACTCCAGCAAAGGCAACTAACTTATCACTAACTTCACTGGCAAAAACTTGAGAAACTTAATTCTCAGCAATGCTCTGAATTATTTCATTTCACTTGCAAATACTTGAGAAACTTGATTCTCTATAATGTTATAATGATTTTCTTCTCGGCTACTCCCTTTGTCAAATCCACATCCAGAACAAGATTCTTAGAAATAAGGTAATCAATAGTTTGCTCAAGTGCTAGCAAATTCACAACGATGACTAATCTTAGAATCACTAAAGCATTTAGTCAAGGGAAAGAACGATAATGGAATGGGACTATAAAGGCAAGCACTCATAATACATACCGATACCAAAGTTAACCCAAATCACATTAGGAAAAGCAAATATTATTACCGGAAGAAAAAAGACGGTTACAATCAACACACTTGAAAACGGAAATACAACACAACTTGCGTTAGGACGGATCCAGGGTAGGGATGACGGTTAGGGGGCACGGATAGGGGCGGCAAGGTAGGGAAGTGGTTTCCCAACTATGGATGAGGAGTGACAGCGATTATGGGCATCTGGAAAACAGCAGCAGGTTGTTGTTTGGGACGGCTGAACAACAGGGAAACAGCAAAGGGAAGGAATTGCGCGCTGCAGCAGCAAAGGTGGAGGGTTGGGACAGCGAGGGCGGTGAGGATGAGAGAAGAGAAGGCAATGGGGGCTGCTGAAACTCAGAAAACAGCAATCGGAAAGTAGTTCTGTGCAGCTGCAGTAAGGTACGACGACAAGGAGTGATGTGGGAGATGTGAAAGGGGATAGAAGAAAGATAATCACCACCTCGCGAGAGAGATACAACTGGATCACTACCCAATCCCTCGGATACAAGCCTCGAAGAGGAAAACAGACGTTGGCGGTTGTCCAGACAGAAATCTGAAATAAACTCACTAAAACCTAACCCTAAGACAGCAAACACTATATTTATAATAAGTACTAGTATTTAGAATAGAAAAAGAATTAGAATATGAAGGAAATATAAAAAGCAAGGGATCAAATAGGAAATTGGCCCGCGGTTTTGTAGTTGCTATAGTACTGCACCCATGTTCCTGCATCAATCTCCAGAGGTTGAAGGAGCTTCGACTTCATTCGTCAAAGCACAAGTTCCTTGTAACACCGAGTCAAGTCTGGCACGTTGATGGTAGCAGAGATATTGCAATTTCCGAGGAGGTCGATCATGTAGGTGGTCTTTTCATAGCACGTCTTAATAGAATAAATATGTATCCTCTCTTGGCACATCATAAGATGAAGCTGCATATATATGTAGGTTCCCGCAATATAACTCTTGAGCTCTTGAATCGAAACCTTCTTCTTCTAGTTCTCGTACTGAAGGAATGTAGCTGAGAAACCAATATGTAAGGAGAAGTCAACTCTGGGGTGAAATCCGTGCTAGACTGCACCACTCTCAGTAGCTACCACTCGGGAGAGCACTTTTCTTATTCACTGATAGGACATGAATCCCACTGAAGAATTCCTTACCATCAAGCTCCTAAGACAAATTTTCATGATCTCTCCTGTCAAGATATCTGATAGAGTACCATGTTGAACTAAATCTAAGGCTTCATTTGGAGCGCAATCCTAGCTCCTTTGCATCGAACGAAAAGGCAATAAACCACAACATATGGTTTGGTGAAAAATTATTTCGCGAGTGTTAGCCGATGCTCTTTTAAAAAAATGACATTTTTTCACCGTTATAAAAAAGAAGATACCGACTTGCAGTCCATAAAGTCACGTTTAAAGGAGCTTTGCCATTGTCACATTTAAAGGAGCTTCGTTAAATGGCGAAGCTCCCATAAAGGTAGCCTAAAATCTAAATAACTTCATGTAATCTTCCCGACGTGGCACAAAAAAGTCACATCTCTGACAAGCGAAACCTCCCTTAAAAGAGGCAACTCAATGATGAGTCGATAGATCTGAAAGATCTGAATTTCTCTTATCTGGGGATATCATGTGTCTGATAACGGCTCCCCAAACTCATGGCCCCATTGGACATTCAAGGCCAGTCCTGTTGATGCTTCCCTTAAAGCCTATGAAATGCTCGCTCGAGGCACCATTATCTGGCACTCTATCGGAATGCCCATTACATTACATTCACTACCTTTTAGAACAACTATTGTTACCTCAACTGGAATCGCTATCTAGGAAGCAACTGGAATCAATGGGGTCTCTTCCTTGTTGGATGAGAATTGAGAACCCTCTTTGAAGTCTGCATTTTCTTCTGGATCATTGTTTATCTCTTCAACTGGAAGTTGATCCTCCCGCTTTATGTCCTCACCGTCTTCAGTTTCTACTTTATAATTACCCAATTTCTTAAAAATGTCCTGCTCTATAAAATAGATCACCCCCTTAGTTGGACGGTCTGATTCAACATACTTAAATCTGTGACACAACACTTCCTGATTGGGACAAGTTTAGGGACGTGGATTGGTTCCACAATTTTTCCACTATGACTCGGCTTTTCCCCTGTCTTGGTCAACTTGGATATTCTTCTAGGTGTAATATGGCTATAATATTCTAAGTTTGAGCGCCGCAAGACGTGCTATGTGGTCTTTCATCTTCTGATGCTAGAGCCTAGATCTTCTATCTATAGTAAGCTGGTAGGAACTGATGTTGGATCTCGTGCTTCATTTTCATATTCTCTCCTTCTCCATATGCTAGCTCTTCTCTTGGCCTCCTCTGATACTGGATTTCAAAGTGTCGCGGCCGGTCTTTTTCATCAGTAAAGTCCACTCCCTATGAAAGGGATTCAGATCCTCGTCTCTTGCTCCCTTTCGATAATCCAAATCCCGGTCGAAGGTAATCTCCCCCTGAATTTCATCCTCAATATCCACAAGCCTCAGCTAAATTCAGTAAATCTCACGCTATATCTCCTCTCAGGTAGGCTCTGACATGTACCTCCTTAATTGCATGGCTAAGGTTTAGAGTTCGGAGGTGAAAGAGGGTGTAGAAGACTCGTTGAAGATGTAGGAAAACTAATTTAAAGTTGATCTTGAAAATCAGCAAGGAGAAATTAGAGTTACTCAAAATTTGGCTCGGGTTTGGGCATAGGAAAGAGAAATTTTGGTGGAGGTAACTTGGGTAGAGACGGATGCTAAGAAATCCTAAGATGGGACTAGAGTTAGGCTAACACTGATACCAAATGGCATCAAAGTTAACACAAACCATATTACGAAAAGCAAATATTATTACTAGAAGCAAATAAACAGTTACAATCAATGCACTTGAAAGGGAAAATACAACACAAACAACAAAACTCGTGTTAGGGCGGATCCGGTGAGGATGGTGACAGTTAGGGGGCTCGGAGAGCTGGTGGCAAGGTAGGGAATGGGCTTTCGAACTGTGGATGACGGGTGGCAGCAGTTATAGGCAGTTGGAACAGCAAGACAGCACGATATGACAATCCAAACAGCAGCAGATTTTTGCTTGGGGCAGCTAGACAGCAAGAAAACAGCAAATGAAAGGTGTTGTGTGCTGCGACAACGAAGGTAGAGGGTCAAGACAGAGAGGGCTGTGAGGACAACGGAGGCAATTGGAACTGCGGAAAACAGCAATCAGGATGTTGTTGCGGGGGGTTGCGGCGAGGTACGGTGGCTGGTAGCGATGTGGGAGATGCGGAAGGGGTTAGAAGAAAGATAATCACCACCTTGGTAGAGAGATACATCCGGAGCACCACCTAACCCTTAGGATACAGCCCACGAAGGGAAAAACGGATGTCGGCGGCTGTCCAGATAGAAATCTGAAATTAAACACACCAAAACCTAACCCTAAGAAAGCAAGCAACATATTTATAAAAAGTATTAGTAGTTAGAATATGAAGAAAATATAAAAAGTAAGGGATCAAATAGGAAATTGGTCTGCGGTATTGTAGTTGTTATAGTACCATGCCCAAGCTCTTGCGTCACATACATTCATGATCATGCATAGAAATTGTTCTAGTCTCTTGAGTTGTACCCAAAAGCTTGCTCATAACAAATTCAACAATTGCATTCTCAAATTTTGTAAGAAGAATCATGGCCTCCTCAACTAAGGTGGAGGCAATATATGCTAATGAGATATATTTTGAAGCTCACCCGAGTAAAATTATAAAAGAATTTATTCGCTTATTATTTTCAACTTTTTAAATGGGATGAGAATCAAGGAACTATTTAACAACCATAATAGCCTACATCAGGTTAATCAAGTAAATATACATCAGCATCGAGTTAAAAAAGTTCCTAGCATTCAAATGAGTTTGTATTTCACTAAAGGTGAACTCATCCAAAGCCATATTGAAGGAGCACAAAATTACAAGCAGTCCAAAGTTGCAATTAATCAAAGTCCCCAAGCAAAAACTTATAATCGCCTTTAGAATTCGACAAACTTATGCCCACAACTAGATAAGACTATTCACTAGCTCATTTAACTAAAGTTGCCTATCAGTTGAGGATACTTGCCTATCAGTTAAAAGAACTCTAGAAGAAATCCATCCCAGAGAATTCAACAATTTAAGAACTCGATTAACAAAAAACTTGATAAAATTAGCCCAAATCTTAGGCAATTGAAAACTGGTTATATTGATCCACTTAACAGCACATTTTATTAAGCTTTTTAAGTAAACTTTTGTATATTTCTTATATGTAATCAATTTTGTAGCATCAAACATTAACTTTATTAAATTTCTTAATTGAAATCAATCTTGTAGATTCGAACATTGATATGAACCCATATATAGGCAGTTGGAGTATGAGTTCAACGCCTGCACATGTCGCACCAATCTTGTAATTTCTGACGCTGAAATCTAATAAGATTCTGAAAGCTTTTCTCTCAAGACCACTCTTTTTCCTATTTAGGCTCGGACAGATCCTGATCTCACCCACAGAAAGATTTGAATCCAACAACAATATATTACCATATATATAAACATACATGCATAGATCATGAAATACTAAATTAGCTCTAAAATGCATCCAACACTACTCCCCCTTCCTTCCCTATAGCTCTGTTTCACTTAAAACTCATCCCAGACCACTTTATGTCAACAAATGGGTAACTTGTTCATAAGAAAACTAGCACTCGAGCCGATTCAAGCCAGCACTAGAACTTCAAGACTTGTCGTTGCAAGACAAATGAAGCCAATAAAGAACGGGGGAATGAAAAAATACACCTCGGGAGTCGCCCGCGGGTAGTGAAATCCAGCGGAGATGAGCATCCGTCGCTTGCCGCCGATGATAAGCGCCCTGTGATCATAGGTGACGTTGAAGGGCTCGAAAAATCCACCGCCGACGACAATTGATGCCACGGTCGCAAGCAGCGC
Organism: Phalaenopsis equestris; assembly: GCF_001263595.1. NCBI lineage: Eukaryota > Viridiplantae > Streptophyta > Magnoliopsida > Asparagales > Orchidaceae > Phalaenopsis > Phalaenopsis equestris. The sequence goes on from NW_018165241.1 coordinate 216,713, forward strand.
CGTGACCATGATCAAGGGGAGACTTTCTGGTGCTCGAAACCCTGGCATTAGAACTCTCCGTCTTTGTTTTTATCCGATTGTGAACAATGATGATGGTACGCTGAGCTTTTATAGCAAGACAGGAAGAGCGACTAGTTTGAAGCATCTCGCCAAATGCCGGGGTATGGAAGGGCTTGGATTAAAAATTACGAAGAAACTGCATCGGTTCTCACACGCCACAACAAATGCATTTTAGGATGCTTTGATGCAGGTGCGCCGATTTTTTTAACAAATCGATTTTCGAATGTTTAGGGCATTAACTCAGAACTAACGAATGGATTTTCGATTGTGAACAAATACATTTCGCTGTCACTCCTCATCCACATCAGGTTTCGACTCTCATTCAGAACTAATAATGGAAGGCCTGGGCATTTATTTTGCGCAATGAATTTTGAAAATGCAACTTTGGATGTTTGGAAGTAGCGGACTTACGTATATAATCTATGTAAACAGCGGTCGCGTGTTTGACATTGCGGCCCGTATTTTTTCAAGTGCATTTTACCCCACGACCCCCCGGCTCTCTCTCTCGCATTTCTTCTGCGTCTCTCGACCCTGTCTCTCCCTCTCTCGCATTTTTTCTACCCTAGCTACCCCACTCTTAGAGTTGTGGCTAAGCGTTGTTTCTGATTTCCTTTTGTTGGTTGTGAGTGGTTGTTCCAGTGACCCTTACATAAGTCTCCCTCTCTACTCTTTTCTTTCGCTCGATTATGTAGTTTTGTGCACTCTATGCTCTGTGCGGTGGTTCCCTTTCTTCGGTCAGTGGTTATTGTGGTGAGATTTTTATTATCTCTTTCTCTATCGCTTTTCTTCTTCGGCTCGGTTTGGTGATTGTGTGCATTATGGGCTCTGTGTGGTAGTCCTTCTCCTACCTCTCCCATTGTTCTGGTAATATTTGTCTTATCTATTATGTGGCTTTATGATTATGTAAATGCTACTGTGTAATGATTCTCAGTTTGGTTGTTGGTTTCCTCTCCCTGATTTCTCTGTTTACTCAGTTTGGTGGTTTTCGCTTTAATATGTCTCATTTGATGATCTTGATGCTTCAAGTTGCATCCATGATGGATTTGGTTTATGATTTTGAAGCTTTGTGCTTTATGATTTTAGTTGGGTTTTTATCTGTTCGGTTTGTGCATTTTTTATGTTGGCTTTAATTATGACAAGAATTTTGATATTTGAATCAAAATATGAGAAATAGATGAAATAGGGTGCTAAAAATCTGGAATTGTGTTTTGTCTTTATCTTTGATGTTTGTGTGAGATTTTGGGAAACGGGTGAAATAGGGTGTTTATTTTGTTGTTAGCAATGTTGAGGGTGCCTGGTGGCTTTGGTATGTTCGGTTTGTGGATTTGATCTATTCGTTTTTGTTTTATTGGGATAATTACATACCTAGCACCATAAGCAGTGCTTCTCGATATCTTTGTTCTCTATGGTTTGTGGTTTGCACTTTCTTTTTTGTTTTTGGTAATTAATTATATAGCTCTCGAAACATTATTTCTTAGTGGCTTTGCCCTATTTGGTTTATGGTGTTGAATTTGTTAATGAAAAATATGGGTAAGGATTTTAACATTAATTTTGATATTTGAGTGGGAATTTGAAAATTGGATGAAAGTTGGTATTGAATTTGTTAATAACAATATTTTCGGTGTTGTGTATGTTTTGAATATGGGTTGGGATTTTATCATGAATTTGCATATTCGAATGAGAATTTGAAAAATGGATAAAAGATGGTGCTAAATTTGTTAATAGCAATGTTTCGGGTGCTGTGTATTGTCGGCACTATTTTTGGTGTGGAGTTTGCCCGTAAGAAGCTGTCGGTCATCGGCATTGAAATCCCGTTGCCTGCTTCGGAAGGACGTTAAAAAAAATTTAGTTTTGAAAAAGATGAAGTCAAACTGACCCCATAATTTTCATAGTTTAAATGGAAGAGCACTTTACCTCAAATTCTGTATCTATCCCAATGGATGAATACAAGAATTGAGGGTGAGGCTCGATCAAATAAACTAGAGAAAGTCATGACATTTGTTTGATCTGCGGAACCAATATATTGGCCGACAAATTCCCCTATTTAATATAAGGAATTAAATAGGGTTTATATTATGCTAGGTTCGGGAAAAGCTTCCTATAAGGGCAAGCCCCTATAGTTAATTACATCTTAGATAACTGAAGTTACCTAAGAATACTCTCGATAGAAATCAAGGAAAAATTATCTTCAAGGAATTCAAATGGTAAGGACATCTCAAAGATATCGGACTAAGAAGTGTGAAGGGGAATTGGTTCAAATTTGGAACATTTTATTTTGGAGTCCAAAGGAGGAAATACTAGAGGATGTCACGGATTCGAAGAGTTTTGAATTTCTAATGGTGGGGTACCTCTTCTAATTTTCTAAGACTAGTCAATAGGAAAGTCCTATGGCTAGACCTAGGCTACTAAAGAAGTTTTCTAGACCTCAACCAAAAGTGAGGTCAACAATAGTGAAGAAGATGTTTGAACTCATTTAGTATGGAATTTGTAGTTATATTTGCTGTTATGTGTTTGTACTGGATTTGATTTACTTTTATTGTAGAAATTTATATGTTTTTTGTTAAGTTTTTAATATTTAGGCTTCAGCGTTAGTTTGTTGGCCTGATTTTGATGCTGAATTAGATATGTTGGCTTGAAAACTATTAGTTTGTAATTGTTCAGATTTTATATATAACTATGAGTTTTGTGTTGTTTGTGAAATTGTGTTTTGGAAAATTGTTTAATTATGAGTATAAGTGTTTATTTAATTTATTTAGAGGTTGACGTGGTTCGGTACACAGTAGATTTTCAAAGAAAATCAAAATATAAAAAATTTTTAACGTTTGCGCCTGAAACGCCAGATTGGTGACTGAGGCTCCATTTTACAAAGAAATGATGCCAGAGGCGTCAGCTTTTGAAAATGCCCAAATCATTTTAAAATCGCAAAAATCACCAGTAAAACCCCATTTTTACTGCTTATATCATCTCCTACCTCTAAACCATGGCCAGAACTCAACCTAGGGCTTCACATTTGGTGGATTTGAGGAGATTTCAAATCTTAAAAGTTTTGGTTCTCATCTTCTCTTGATAAGAGTTTTAATTTAACTTAGAAACTTTTTATTTTCATCATGGATTTACCCTACATTTTGGAAATCCGAAAATGTAAAAATTTTTTTTGAGGAAGTTTAAAGAGAATCCATGGTAAAAAGCTTCTTACAAAATCTTCCTACGTTTGGAGTTAGATTTTTGATATTGTGATTTTATTTTGATTTTATTTTGAATTTACATTGAAATTCCTATGGAACCATGAGTGAAGAGGGGAAAACCTACAGGAGATTTTGATGCAAGTAGATTTGTCAACTATAAGGCCCAACACAACTATAATACTAAAATGGGCTCGAGAAAATTGATTCAAGAGCGAGCATTTTCGAAGCCTGGAGGAGAGATAGAAAAGCTGGTTATTTCTCGGAAGTGGGAATCTTTCTGCTACTTCGCTGCAGAAGCCGTTGTTCCGGTGATTCGATAATTCTACACTAATCTTTAAGTGACAACAAATGATCACATCTTTATTCGAGGTAAGCAAGTTGAATTTACTCGACAAAGAATCAATAAATTTTATGGACCAAGAAATGCATTTCATTGTGAGTATGCTGTATTTGTGATGACAAATTCATCACTTGATGAAGTAATTGCCTTTCTGACTGATGGAAGAGGAGAATGAAAAATTAAAAATAATCACAAGGTTAATTTCTCCACCTCCATGTTGAATGTTAAATCTAAGGCACAACATTACTTTATTTCTGTAAAATTGCTTCCAAAAAATTACCTGAGAAAAGTAACTAAGGAAAGAACAGTGTTGAATTTCTACATTCAACAAATGCAAGTAGTTGATATAGGTGCTCTTATTGTGCAAAATGCTCAAAGCATTGCTAGGAGTGGGACAACTAGTGGTTCAGGATATCCTTCCTTGATTTTTACTCTATGTGAAGTACCAGGAGTAGAATTTGGTAGAAATGAAGAAGTGTTACAAAAACTAAAACCAATCTGAAAACCCACTGTGCATAAATTTGAATCATTTGCTGGATCTATGAGTGAAAGTAGATACAAACCCTTCACATTTGCTCCAGGACTATCTACTTCTGGTTCTATTTCACTTGAGAATATTATGGAGCAGTTAATGATTCAATAATCAGATCTCATAGCAATGCATAATAGAATATAAAGTATAGAAGCCAAAAATGCATACAATGATGAATATAAGCATAAAAGAGTCCAACACAATATTGCATATGAAGAAACGGTGGTTAGATTTCTGAGGGCTGATCATAATATAGAATTTCCTACATGCCCCAACTTTAAGCCTTATGTGCATGAAGGATCTGAAGAAGAATAAGAAGAAGATGAGGAAGAAGAGGAAGAGGAGGATGATGAAGAGTAAAGTTTTATTTAAATTTTGTTTGTTTTTATGTGTTGTTATTTGATTTGTTTTATTATTGGTGGTATGAATGAAACATTTATGTGTTTAATTTGTGGATCTGTTGAACTGATATATGTAATAGTAAATGGTAGACTTTTATTTTTTTTATTTCAGCATCGTTAGTTGCTTTAATTTACTATTATGTTATTAATTTATCTTTACCTAGCAAATCCTTTGATATATTATGTCTCATTTAATGTTTTAAACTCTATACTTTTTAAGTTAACACCTGCAAAATATCAAGAGGCAAGTTTCATATTTAGAATTCTCCACAGGTTAGTTTTATTTTTATGCATTTACTGTTTTCTTTCACCTGTAATTTTTTGTACTACATGCTTTACTTATTATTTAAAAACTTAAGTTTTGGGGGAAAGAAAAATTTTCTTAAAAAAGTGAACTAAATTTTATTTGTCCTCAATTAACTATATTTTTAAAAATTAATTTAACATGACCTTGGATATTAGAGTTTAACTTTAAATAACTATATTTTTCTTTGTGAATATTATGGTAAATTTAAGAAAAAATATTTAATAATAAAGGTTAATTCTAGAGATAGGATATTTTGTATGGAAGAATAAGAATGTTTTCTATTTAAAGTAAAGGAAATTGTATTTTTGAAGTATTATGATTCTTAGAGTTTCATGTAAGAAGAAAAGAATGAGACATAATGAAAAATCTTCAAAGCTAGTATGAATTTATAAAGTGAAGGAAGGTAAGAAGTTTTGACTTTTAAGAAAAGGATAGTGAAGTTCAAAATTATTAAAATCTATCCAGATGTAGTAATCCTCATAGGAAGAAGAAAAGAAAAGAATAAATTGAAAAAGATCCTAAAGAAATAAAAAGAAAAAGAAAAGGAATATACGTGAGGAGAAGCTTGAGGAGATGCCTAATGAAAAATTGGCTTCACTTAAATCAACTTGAAAATCAACTTGAGGAAAAACTTGAGGAAAAAGGCTTTACTACATTTTCTAAACTTGTATCTGAGTATTAGCATCCTTACTTGTAAGGTTTTCATGAGATTCTTTTTCATATGGATGATCTAAGTATTTTCGATATGACAAATTACAACTCTTCTTAAAATGAATGGAGATTCAGAAATCTTAAACTTGATTACTAGATGTTCTTATACTTTTAGTTTTAACCTAAGTTTTTAAAAGTTTTTATTAAGTTATACTATTATATTTATTAAAGCAAATTATAGAAGTTGACAAGTTAATGTCTGCCATAAGTCATATTTTTATGTATTAAAAGGGTCACTTGAGGACACGTAAGATTTAAGTTTAGAGGATTTTGATGCACCAAAATAATATACTATTTTATGTGTACATTTTATGCTTAATTTAGTGATATTGCACTTTAAAGAAGGGTGCTTTCATGTTTTTTGTTGCAGGTTTATCAATTTTAGGCATTTGGAGCAAAAATTTGCAAAAATGAGGAAATTTGAAGCCAAAATAGTGAATTTTGTGCATTTTCCTGAGAACTGGCGCCAGAAGTGCCAGAAACTGGCGTCAGAGGCACCATTTTACAAAGAAGCAGCGCCAGATGTGCCAGATTAGCGCTTAAAGCGCCAGAATTTGGAAACAACATGAACTTCATTAAGCAGCGCCCAAAGTGCTAGAAGCGCCAGAACTCAGAGAATAGCGCAAACTTCATTAGGCTGGTACCAGAAGTGCTAAATTGGTTCCAGAAGCGCCAGAGACGAATTAAGATGGAAAAAGTCAGTTCGTGGCTATTTTGAGCTGACTTTGAAGGCTCCAAACATTTCAAACGTCCCATGGAGTTGTTCAATGCATCTAGGCACTTTAGAAGGCTCTCTAATGAAGATATATGTCTATTGGATGAGAGGATTTATCTCTTGGTGCAAAAAGGTGTGACTTTTGGGGGGAAAAATTGGAGGGAATTTTGAATTTTTTTTGGGCTATTTAAAAGAGGAGAGTCTAGAGAAGAGGAAGAGGGGGGCATGAGATAGAAAGAGAGAGTTTGGCTTGAGAGAGAAGAGAAGGATTTTCTTCTAGTATTGTAAGAGGAGAGGGAAGGTGAGAGATTTCTTCATGATTACACTTCTAATAGAGAATTGAGTGTGATTGTAAAGAGAGAGCGCGCTTAAAGGGAACTTCTAGGGATTTTTTCAGAAGGAGTGTGAGATAAGTTGTGTTCTTTTTTTTATTTTTTTTGTAAACTTATTTTTATATATGAAATCCGAGTTTTTTTGTATCCTTCTCATGAATTTTGAGTAGTCTTGTTTATCTTTCTCCCTATAATAAGATATGGTTTTGTGAAGAATTAATTTTAGTTTATAAGGTTTTAAATGTCAATAAATTGTGATGATTTAATAACTAATCTTTATTTACTTTTTGATCTAGCCAATTGAAATGTTAAATATTGTTGAGAAACATATGATCTAAAAGGATTATGCTTTCTACAACAAGGTAAGAGTCACATTCAATTTCATGGGTGAGAATTTAATCCATGGGGTTGTGTGCAAATAAATAAGGAAATACACTTCGATGGGCGCACAATTGAAGATTTTAAGGTGACTGATTAAAATCCTTAATTTAGTCCAGTTGCTTAGAAACTAAAGAAAGATTGTTAGCCCTCAGGCGAGGGAGAAGTGAGAGCCAGTATCCTCTCAAACTAACCACGGATTTAGGGACCAAACTCTGGATTAGTCAATGTTCTTTATGCACGCTGAGAGGGTAAAGAATATGATTACTCTTATTTGGCACAATACAATTTCATATGTATTTTAAATGATTTTAATTTCTTCACATTCCATAAATTCATTGTAAGGGGAATGATGCTTTCTTAAATTTGAAATCTTCATTTCAAAACTTTGTTTAGTCTTTATAAGTTTTCTTTTGAAGTTTAACAATTAATTTAACTTAAGTCTTTCAACTAAATTTCATTTAACACACATTAAATTTACTTTAGATTTAATTTTTGTACTTAAGTTTCATAGTTTGAATAGTGTGTTTGATGTTATAGCCATAAGAATTTCCATCTCCCTATGGAATCGATACTTAAGACTCCATTAGAGCCCTTTATTACTTGAGCGATACGTATACTTGTGTTATTATTACAGGTTTGACAGCTTAGAGATTTTAAAAGATAAAATTATTTTACTTAATTTGTTTTTATTAGGAGTGAACTGCATATTTATTATTAGTGCTAGCCGACGACCGCATCAGTAAGGTGGACTTTTCCATGACTCACATGGCTCATCTATGGCATGGTTATTTTCATGGAAAAATATTCAAAAAATGGGGCCTTTTGTGAGGTGGTGTCATGAGGTCTAATTTGGTGGAATTAAATCATGCATGGCATGGGGTATGATTTTGATTTGATTAGGTGGATGATGAGGAAATTTTCTCATGAGGGAATGGGCTTTTGATTTTAATGAAAAGAAAACTAGAAACGGGCTTGGTTTGGTGAGCCTTTAAAATGGGTCATGTATAATTGATTTAGGTTTGCATTTAATCATGATGGGCTTAGTGGAATTTAGGAATTGTCATAATGAAATTTGGGGCATGAATTTGATGAAATTAAATTTGTTATGTGGCCTCAAATTTGATGGATTTTGGATTTAGGGTTGATTTGGATAAATTTAAATTGGATCTTGGATAGGTATGGGTTTAGGATTGAATTTTGGTGGAATTGGATCCAGATTTTTCATTAGAAGAATTTGAAATGGATTTGGTGGAAATTGAGGCAATTTTGAGAATTTTGGTCAAAATTGTGTATTTTTGGTATTTTGGAAAAATTTGGGTAGTTTAGGCAATCTTGGCAATTTTGAGGCAATTGGGTAACTTAGAGAGGTTTAGAATGATTTTTAGTGAAAAATGGGTGGGAGTTTGGGGGTATTTATGGGTATTTTAGTAATTTGGTCAATTTTGGTGGATTTGGGGAATTTTGGGTGAATTTGGGTAAATTGTATAGCTAGAGTTGGTTTTGGGTGGTGAGCATGCAAGCCATGAAAAGTTTACTCCAAGTCATATGAGACTTATGAGAACTCATCTTTAAGCCTCCACATGTTGGTCCTAGTCATCCTAACTAAGGGTTTAAGGACTTGGAACCACTTATATAAGTTCTCAAATGAGTTAAGGAGCAGTTATGTACCTCAAGGGGGGAGATGGGTCAATTTGGGTGGATAGATGATTTTGGATGTGTGAGGGAACTTGTGGTGAGTTCAAGTGTATGTGTGCAAGACCAAGCTACTCAGAGTTGCCTTAAATCCTGACAATCCTATAGTTACTCTTTTGAGATTCCTCATGTTGGTCTCAACCTTATAGGGCTAGAGGTCAAAAACCACACATATGAATCTTCAAGAAGAGCAAAGAAGTAGTTTGAGTTTCTAAAAGGGTGGGTCTCATAACTAGTCCTCTAGGTTAGTAAACAGAAAAGCCCTATGGCTAGATCTTAGGCTTAAGGAGAGAGCTAGACCTTACTAAAAATGTGGTCAACAAGACCTCAATATCCTTAGGTCTTTTTTTTTGCTTCAAAGGGCCTACACAAATTCCTCTAGTCACTGTGAACTACTTTCTCTAGTGGATTAAAGTAAAGGTACTGACCCAAATAACAGTGAAGGTTGTATGAAACTTCATATGTTGATATGGTTTTCCTCTCATCATCATTATCAATAACATGATGTCATTCACTAATTAAGGGGTAAAATACTTCTATTAGAGTTAAGGGATCGGCGTAAAGATCACATTAATGCGTCATATTTGAATTAGCAGTCAAGTTGAAGGAGCAAAGGGGAACTAGGTAGAGATTATCCCATCAATCCTTTGGGCAACCCGAATGATTCCATGGACAATGACCGAGCAGACCCCATTCATGTTGTCTCACAAAATGAAGGTAATGTTGAGGGTCATGACAATTGCAACTTTTGAAGAGGAAAATCTAGCAGATTGGCAGGAGGATAATGAATGGATAGCACTCACCCTAAATCTCATAGAAGAAAAACTGAGTAATTCAACCCTTTGAGTGGAGCAAGTTAAGAGACACACCGTCTACTGCTATAAAAAGCAAATCTGTGAGAAGACTTTTGTCCCTACGGACCTTGTACAAAAGAAGGTCAATGCAGAGGCGTGTGGACTGATAGTCAGCAAACTGAACCAGATGTGGATCGGCCCATTCATCATCTACCAAAGGGTTGCTCCTAGATCCTATAAGCTCAATGCATACCCTTTGACTTGAAGTGGATATAGTCAAAAATAATTTTTTTCTTACACAAAAATTTTTTATGCTAAGGAAATGATAAATGAGTTTTCATTTCAAACTTGTGTTTTTTTACACTAAAGAAATGTTAAAATATAATTTGACTGACTATGTGCATAATCCTACGTCCCATTAACACTCAAGGTACTTAGGGAGTTCATGTGCGTCAATATCTAGCCAACACTCGGGGAACCTGAACTCAAGTAGAAATAGCTAACAACGATACCAAGATGTCCAATTGATAGAATACATAGCTGACCTACAACACTTAGACATCATAAATCCATGTCTCTAAACTTGAATCAGATAAAGTTCATGAGGTGGTTCCCAATCCAATAACAATAAGCTCCATGAAAGGTACCAAACAAATCACCCTAGATTTGAGCCTCAGTAGTTATCCCTATAAAAGCATTGATAAAATATAATTAATGAGCCTAGCATAAGTGCCAGTCCATCTAAAGCAGAGATCCAACCAAGTTATCGAGACTTGAGAAGTGTTAGATGCAAGCTGGGCATCAACACTAAAAATTGATAATCATGCAAGCTAGCTGATAAGTAGAAATACTTAAAATGATTAACGATGCACAACGTCTTATCAGGATTTAAAACCTAAAGACCGACTCTCAATGCTCAAGTATAAAAAAAAAAACTATATCGAAACTAGAATCAGATAAAGCTCTTGAGGTGATTCCCTATCCATTAGTGACAAGCTCCATCAAAGTTAGTAAGTAAATCACCCTGGAGGCAAGTCTCAGGGGTTACCATTCTGGGTGATGATCCAACAGACAAACCAGATGGAGGTGGTATAAGAGTTGAGCTGGATGAAAAAATCATTGAAACCAACTAAAAAGTCTCCCTTAAGTGATGAGCCGTCTATCATCGCAAATACACAACAAGCAACAAATGGTAAAGTACGATAAATGTAAAATGATACAAAGGTAAAAAATAAACTGAATGTCTCATTTAATTTCATTTCACCAGTTGATAACAAAAAAAATTATTTCCATATAAAAAATCCTTGATATAATTTATTATTGCAAATAATAAAAAAATTCTTAAGTATAAGAATTCTTGCCTCAAGATCATGTATTGGGTCCATCCATTAAATTCTTCCCCCTTTCCTCTACTGAAGGAGTGGAATGGATCTTCATGAATTTTCTTAGATCATAATACTTTTGGTCGACCAATCCGACCCACACAAACTGGTTGATCACCAACATTGTGCCGAACTGGAGGTGTTCGGTCTGGTTGTACGAAAACTCCCCAGCAATCTTTATTATGGATACTTTTTTTTGATAGAATGACATTCTCCTATTAAATTTTAGAAAGCCAATCCAACATGCACACTAGCTTTGCCTTGGCTTCTTCCAGCCAAGCCTCTGTCACAACCTCCTAATCCTCGGTCACCTTTGCATTAGCCTTGGTAGTTCCTGCCCTCTTCCTAGCTTTAAAAATTTTCTCCTTGGTATTAAGGTAAAAAGAGGTCAAGCAGTGCATGGCTGAGAGTCCCAGAAGCTAGTACTGACCGAGTATGTGGCAGAGGTCCCAAGGGTCAATGTCATTTAGGTTCTTCTCAAAGCTCTCTGACTAGAGGACATTTAATATATTTAAAGCATACATGTTGATGTCTAAAGCATTTAAATACCAATCCCTTTTTATATCATTCATTGAAAAATGAGAGTTCTTGAACACAAACACCTTCAATGGCTCCTTTTGCATTGGGCTACTGCCTCTTAAAGCCTGATGCATGGCTCTCTTAAGGAGGTGGGCTAAACCTGTTGTATCTAACCATGCCCATTTCAACCAAGGGTTGGTAAAACCAACCAATAGTAGGGTTATGATGAACACCCAAATGGGGGGGGCTTGCCAGCTAGCTTTCTACTGATATATATATATATATATATATATTCATGTTCTCTATTTATGATTTTAGTTATTTTGGTTTCAATTTTCTCACCATTAGCGTAACTCCCTTCATAGGGCTGTAGCCGAGGACATGTAGTGCTTCTATTGAATTATGCTCCGATGTGCTGACAACTTCTTTATATTTCTGTGCTTACCCCCTCTTAGTGCTCGCTGCCCTTCCACCTATGCATTCCTTCCAATGTTATACCTGATCGTTAGTCTATATCCTGCTCACCTATTGCTATCGTAGATTATATCAACACATTTTGGTGTTTTTGATAATCTTGTCAGCACCCCATACTCTTGCCTCCAACCCTCCATCTTCCCTCTGTTGATACCACCATCTCCTCCAACACCTCTTGTTATTACCATCAGGCCCTTCATCATACTCTACTACTACTATAAACTCCTCCAACAACCTTTGATGCTATGACAAGTGATACACCTAAAATATATAGTATTTTTAGACATATTTTTTATATCTATTTTTGAGATATTGTGCTTTAATGGAAGGTATTTTGTGTTTTTCTTGCAGATACAGGTAAAAATGGTGAAAAATACTTAAAGGAGTGAAAAAAGATCAAATTTGGAGCAAAAGGTGAAAAAAGTGCAAAAGTGTTTTGGCACCTAAGCGCTAGATCTGACGCTTAAGCGACAGTTAAACAGAGAAGGCCGCACCTAAGTACTAGAGGCCTCGCGCTTAAGTGCTAGTGACAGTTATTGGACAAGTAAATTTTGTTTCTGCGAATTTTGAAGAGGTTTTTGAGGCACATATTGGTTTAATAGGTGGATATAACCACCATGGATGAAAATTATCATGAAAGGATGCATCTCTTGGGGAAAGACATTGAATCTAGAGATGTTTTGAAGAAAAACCAAGGCACCTTTTGGAAAATTATAAAAGAAAGAAGAGAGGACTTAGAAAATGGTCTTGAAAGTATTGGAAAGTTTTGAAAGTTCTCATTTAGGGAGTTAGTTCCGAGAGATTTTGAGGCACCAGTTTTACTTTTATTTTATCCTTTTTTTATTTTTTTGAGTGATTGTAAAGAGAAGAGAATCAAAGGAACTTCAAGAGTTTGGTGGAGGACTTGAGATAAGTTTTTATCTTTTTGTTTTGAGACTACTTTTGGTTTCAATTGAGACTTGTTGTTGGTTTGACAATGATTTCTTCTTTTAAACTAAAGTGTGGTTTTGTTTTCTCCATGGTTTTGTTTTCTCCATGAATTCTGAGTATTTTCCTTTACCTTTCTTCTTAAAATGATAAGTAATTAAGTTTTGGACGGAAGTTGTTGAAAGTATTGATCTTCAATGATGAAAGAAGTTGTGATGATTCAAATCCACACACTTCATTTACTTCTTGATTTGACCAATCCAGATCTTAAAATTTATTGTGAGAACATGTAAGAACCGTGCTGATACTGTCTCAGTCAACAATTGGAAAGAATCACATGAGGTTGTATGACTGAGAATGTAGTTCATATGATTGAGTGCAAATAAATAGGGAAATATTCATTGAAGGGTGTAGAGTTAGAGGACTTTAAAGTGACAGATTAAAGCCCCCAACTTGATTTATTTTTTTAGGTTCTGATACAAAATGATAGCCCTTAGGTGGAGGGAATCGAGGGAACTCTAGAGTGAGAGCTAGTATCTTCCCTTCCTAGCAGGTCTTCAGAATTATTCAAACTTTAAATCAGCCAATGTTCTTTATAACATCTCTAGTAAGGGTAAGGAATATTATTGCTCTAATTTGGCACAACACAATTTGCATACTTCCACAGCAGAATTCCTATTCTTATTACTGATTCATAACAAGAAGAAAGATATTTTCATATTTAGTGTTTTTCTTCTACAAAAACTCTAGTTATCTTTTTAAATTGTTATTGTTCTATCAAAATATTGAAAATACCAAAAATATTTAGATTTAAATTACTGCAAAAATCATCTTTAGTTTAGATCCTGGAACTATGAAGAGGAAAACTGTGACAGGATTGTACTGCTCTTTTGCTCATGTGTATTCTCCCTATGGGTTCGATAATCGGGTCTTAATAAAAAAGTCCTATATTACTTGATAATGATACGTATAGTTGCGTAGTATCCCAATATATATAAATTAAAAATATATATAGCGTAGTATCCCAATATATATAAATTAAAAGTTAAATTCTTATTTTTCTTAAGAATTTAATCAAATTTTTGATTTTTTTGTAAAGTAAGGAAATATAAGTGAAATATAATCTGAATTATTGTTGTACTGTGCATATTAACAGTATCCAGGGATCAACAAGCCCTCCAACATTCCTTACTGCTATCGTACCCCTAACTAACCATCTCACCTAACAGACAACTGATGTTCCCTAGGCTAGCCTCACCCTAGGGGTTATTTGTGCTTTGTGCAATTTTATTCCTATTTTAAGAAACATTATTGTGATTCACTTAAATTTTCAGCAATAATATTGGTGTTCTGTTATTTTTTGGTTAACGTCGGTATCATTTGGTATTAGAGTTAACCTAACCATAGTCCTACCTTTGGATTACCTAGCATCAGCCTTACCAAAACCACCAACACCCAAAATTCCTTTCCTGTCCTTATCCACCTCTTCCAATCCATATATTCTAATCAAGCCACAAAGGGGGTACATGTTGAAACCTACCCATGACGAGACATATGAGATCCGTTGGCTTTAACAGAGGCTTGCAGAGATTTATGACGGAATCCAAGGGGAAATTACCCTTGATTGTGATCGAGTAAGTCAAAAATGAGAAGAGGAAAAGGATTTGAATCCCTTCCATAGAGATGACTTTAGTGATGATGAAGACAAATCCCAATGCTTTGGAATTCAATATCAGAGGAGGGTACATATGGTGAACATATGGATTTTGACATCAAAGTGGACCTATTAAAGTTTGATGGAGGTATGTATTATGATGGTTTAATCATGAGGCTACAATCAATTAAGAGGATCTTTGAGTACAAAGAAGTGCTAAAGGATAAAATTGTGTAGCTTTTGTTATTAAGTTGAAGAAGAGTGCCTCCATGTAGTGTGAAAACTTATAGAGGCAGAGGATGAGATCTTTGCCTCTATAAGTTTTAGGGAAAG
>NW_018165241.1:231461-238670 GCF_001263595.1 Phalaenopsis equestris
TCTATAAGTTTTAGGGAAAGACCCAAAGAGTTGAGGCAAGTATTTATAAGACACTGAATAAAAGCTAGGAAACTGAATAAAGGGATCCGATTGAAGGGAAGAGAGCAAGGGGATTGAAGCGCAAAAAATTATAACCCTCGGCCCTTACATATAAAGTGTCAAGGGAAGTTGAAGCATCAAAGTAGAGTCATACTTCAATTTTGAAATTTTGAGTTACATCAACATAAAATTGAAGGAAAACTAATTATATAAATGAAACTTTTTGAAATATAATAAAATAGAACTTTATTTAGATAAGAAATATTTTATAAGAGTTTCTTCGATCACTTCAAATGAGACAAGTCCTGTTGAAGCAGCTTC
This sequence comes from Phalaenopsis equestris, assembly GCF_001263595.1. NCBI lineage: Eukaryota > Viridiplantae > Streptophyta > Magnoliopsida > Asparagales > Orchidaceae > Phalaenopsis > Phalaenopsis equestris. The sequence goes on from NW_018165241.1 coordinate 231,822, forward strand.
TAATACAACACTCTCACTCCAAACCTCAATCTATCAACACTATCTGCTCGGGCCCAGACTTGTAGAACTGAGCAAGTCGCCCGAATTTTAGCCAGCTTCCCTCGAAGAGTTGCCAACTCTGCCTAGTGCTCTTGCCTGAGAGTCATCCATTCTTCTAAGAGTTCCTTTGTCTCTGCCTCCCACTTCAAACCAGCCACCCAGACAAAGGAGTCCTCCGTCTTCTCCAAGGGTTGGGACAATGACACTGGTGACCTCAGTCAATCGTTGGTTGCCTCCATAAGGTATTCTTGAGGATGTGTGGGGACATTAAACACTTTTCATTTGCTCTGTTCCAGAGCTGGTGTTCCCTTAGCCACTCTAGGGATGAGGTATTGGCTGACGTTTGTTAATGGAAAATCAACGACCAACACCACCTCATCTACATCATTAAAAGAACTATAAATAAAGTGAAAGAAACTTTTTTAATGAGATAAGATCAAGCCTTTTCATACCAAGAGTCAATCCAACTCCAACCACCAGAATGACAAAAATCTCTCACTAGATAACAGCAGGCGTTTGCAGTCTTGCTTCTGCTAGTTAGCACCTGAACCACAACCACCCTTTTCTCTAATAATGAAGAACTAAGTGTTCTCTATGCAGGTTACTCAGCCATATGAGCACAATTTATGACAAGAGAATGGGCTGGCACAGTAGCTGGAGGATCACCTCACTTTCCTATCTCCTGACACAACCTCATCCATGGGATCTTCCACCCATTTCTTCTTGTAGACAAGTTGTTTAACTCACATATGTTGGCCTCATTTTTGATGAGGTCCAATCTTTATTCTTTAAAAGCCTAGGATCAAGTCATAGGGCTTTCTAGTTGATTATCCTAGAGGACTAGTGATGGAACCCTCCCATATAGAAGTTCTAGACACTTCTTGACTCTTTTTGTGAAGTCCCACCTAGGTGGTCTTAAGCCCTTAGCCTTTGGCTAAGATGGCTAGTACCAACATGTAAAGACTCAAAAATGAGTTCCTATAGGATCAGTGGAGCCTTAGAATGAACCTAGGTGGCTTTTTCTTGGTCTCTCACACACATACACTTGAACCTATCACAATTCTCCATACACCCTAAACCCTAAAGTCACTTACACTTGACCTACCTCCTAAATCCTTTTGAAAACTCATATGAGTGGTCCCAATCCCTTGGTCTTTGGTTAAGATGGCTAGGACAAACATGTGAAGGATCCAAATGGGTTTATCTTATGGATCTTATGCCTTTAAGGAGGTTTTATGGCTTGTATGTTTACTCTACCTAAGATTTCACCCAAACTACAAAAATACCCTCGGAACCCAAAAAATTGCCAAAATTACCCAAATTTCCAATCTCCCACCAAAAGTCATTCTAAACAATCTCAAATTATTCAAATTGCCCAAATTCACCTCAAATTTTTCAAAATTGACCAAAACACCCAAAGTTCCCAAAATGGCCATATGACCTAAAAATTCTCATTTCTTCACCAAAATCATTTCAAACACCTCCAAGTTACCCAATTGACCTAAAATACTCCACAATCCTCAAAATTAACCAAATTGCCCTAAATTTCAAAAGATTACCAAAGTAACATAATTTTTACCAAAATTCCCAGTTTACACCCAATTCCTACCAAAACCATTTCAAGTTCAATTTCATCACATTTAAGCCCAAAATAGATTCCCTTTCATGACAAATATTCATCTAGTTCATTTTTTAAAGACCTTTCCTAAATAATTTAAAAAAAAGGCCCATCAACCCTTCATCTTAAAAGCCCAAAATTGAGCCCACATGACAAGCTTATCCTACACATCATCTTCATCATGAACTTAATAAATTTAAACCTTACACCATGGTATGCGTAATTAAAATCTTCCACATTTAGCCTCATCAGAAACCCATACAAAAGATGCCAAAAATTTCAATATATTTTTCCATGCAACTTAGCCAGGCCAAAGGCATGCCATGAAGCCACCTCCAAGCCACATGCAAGCCATGTGAGACATTGCCATGTCACCATGCTTAAAGTGGCAAAGGAAGAGGCCCTTTAATGGTCTCCTAAAAAGTGATTAACCCTTCCCATGCTTCACCTAAACCCAAAATTTAAATAATCTTGACTGGGACTTGACCTCACTGATCAAGCTGACCTCCTTATCAGCCTTGACTACCTTGGGGGTGGCCCAAGCCGCTTTGGTGAGCCTAGACCCAACCTAAACCCAATTTGACCCAAAACTCTATCCTTTTTCAATCAATCACCTTCACCCATGCACGAACCCAATTGGGTGCCCACCACTAACTTTCCTCAGCCAGATGGTGACCTCTCCCTGTCTGACCGACCACCTTGTCTGCCGGAAAGTCCAAGTCCAAGGAGAGTCACCATGATTCAAACCCAAAATTAAACGTATCTAATGTGGGTCTTTCCAATTTGATTTCTGCCCCAGTTAGTACTCCACATAAGCAACCTTTTGAACACCTCGACTTGCCTAATTAAAGCCCCCTTCCTCCTCTATAAATATACCCCATCTCACGAATAAATGGGGAGAAGTACACAAGATTTGGGGAAACTCTACCAAAATCATTGCAAACCTTAATTCCAAGTTTCCTATGCTCATTCCAATCATTTTTAGCCCCTCATTTCCATTGTACAACTCTAATTTTGATTTCAAAATCAGGGTCATTTCACGACCATACCATAAACCTTCACCAATCTTCAAATTGATTCACTACTGAGCTTCACCAAAGCCTAAGAAGACGTTCCCAATCAAAACAACTCTCTCCCAAGCAACCTAGACCTAGACCAAGTCCGAGTCATCCTCCAATCAAAATCATACAAAGGCTCAACTACAACTCCAACCAACAATTCAAGGAGGTTCGTGGGACCAAAGAGAAGCTCAAGAACAAACCCAATTGAGGCCTCATCTCTTGGCAAAAGGTATAGATAAAAATCCTTAATTCTAGCCTCGGTTTGGATCTTCATGAAGAAAGTTTACATTCCATGCTTAACTAGCTATATAGATGTGTTTGTCTCATTTAGATGAAGGTGTTGGAACTGATCAAACTGACTTTAGTTGAGTATAGAGCAAGGTGTTAGGGTTAGAAGCTAAATGGTTCTTGGGTTAGGGCGTGTTTGAGACGATGAACGAATGTCATTCGTTTCGCCTGTATCAAATGATCAGATCAGATCAGATCACGCAGACGAGAAGATGGAACGAGAACCGCAGGTTGTGTGGCAGCTGAGGTGTAAAGCTCAATGAACTGGTAGGTGACGCGTGGTCTTTTGACGGGTCTGAGGAATGATGCGATGACAACGTGGATAAGTAGGAAATTAGTGTATTTTCTATTTAAATTAATTCAGAAACTTCAAAAATTCATATCTTGGTGTAGAAAAATAAAAAATAATAAAAAATATTAGCTTTGTGCTCAGTCATTGAATAGAGGAGAACAGAATAGAGGATAATTTATTAAATAAAAAATAAAAAATATTAATTAAGTATTTTTCTTAAATTAAATAAATACTCCAGAGAGTAGATAATTTATAATTAATTAATTAATTATCCAAATTAAATGAAGTTTTGTGAGATTATTCATAATGACATGAGGAATCTTCTCTGATTTTTCCAAGTCCAGAGAACATTCATATTACCATAAGCCCTAATTTTCTAAGATTATTAGCATTATTTTAATTTAAAAAATCATAAAAAATAAACTACAAATGAGAAAAGTACAAAGTTTGGTTTGGTAGGTTTGCTATGGTTAGAGGACTCTGAGGAAAATAAAAATCAAATTTAGAAAAGTAAAAAATGTATTTTCTTATTTAAGATAAATAAAAATACCAAAAAAATAGAAAATATAAAATAATTAAGAAAATCACTAAAATGGGTCAAATTGAAGGTGATCATCTTAGAAGGCCTCTATAAAAATTTAAAAGTCATAAAAATTATTTTTACTATAGACATGTATTTTCTAAGTAAATAGGAAATTTAGATTCAAATAATTATAAAAAATAAAATAATAATAAGAAAATTATGAAAATGGGTTTGGAGTGTTCCTTTTGACCAAAAAAAACCTAAGAAAAATAAAATTAAAGTTAAAATGAAAATTTATTTTTTTGGCTTTTTTGTAATTTTAAATTAATTAAAAATATCAAAAAATTACAAAAATATGAAATTATTTCAAATTGTCATGAATATCATCTCAAGCAAAGAGAATAACTCAAAAATGCGTTTAAAATTTTAAAAAGTATAAAAATATAATTTTAGTATTTAAAATGCATCTTCTAATATTTATGAATAAAATAATTATATATAATCAAATAAAAATCATAAAAATATAAAATAAAATTTTCTGAGTTCCTTGAAGTCAAGAAGACTCATAAAAAGTATTAAAATGAATTTTTGAAAAAAAAATATATTTTCTATTTATTTTCCAATTAAAATCTATTAAAAATTGTAAAAATTAAAATATAATTCAAATTTTCACAATAAATTATTTTAAGTAGTCCTCTGACCTAAATGAATCTCCAATAATTTTCCTAAGGACAAAAAATTTAGTTTAATTAATTAATTTGAATATCATTGAAATTTTCTATTTTTGAACAAAAATATTTATTACAAATTAAACAAAAATAAGAAAAATATAAATCCTCCTCTGATGTTTCAATTAACCAATGAGTGGGTTAACAACAAAGTTTTAAATTCATTTGATTTAATTTGAAAGAATTATGAAGTAGAAAGCCCTAGGGGAAAAATGATAATTTTGGGATTCCATACCTTAATTAAAATTTAGGTCAAACCAGAGGGTAAAAAACTAATATTTATGATTATTAACCCTCCTAGATGACTGAATCATAAACGGTCAAAGGGTAGAAACCAATCTACCCTATCTTCTACATAAGGGTAAGATTATAATTATTCAAGTTATTGAAGTTTCGAAGATAATTATGGTTTGGAAGATTTAAATGTGAGGGGAATAAAGTAGGAAAAAAATAATTCACTAATTTAATGCCCCAAATCAATGGTTAAGTAATAGTACAATCTTTTTAATAAGAATTCAACATATCATATTAAGCCCTTTTATCAAAATTATAAGTTTACCCATGATAGACTTAAGAGCTTAGTAGTGCACTAGGATTGATACACAAGCATTTAATGAGTTTTAGACAATAAAATATAATCAATCATATTCTTAAAACACTACAAGTTCAATTCTAAGAAAAAGGTAAGGATTTCTTACTAACCTAATTTCCCCTCAAGTGTTCCTATCTATATAATTTTCAAACTTAACATCAAATGAATGACTAGTTACCCCATCATGGATGATTAGAGCAATGAAGTCTATTGAGGACAAGTTAAAACACGATTACTAAAACAAAAGATGATTAATTTGATGATATAATAAAGTTTGGTGAACTAATAATGATCTAGAAACTCCTAAAGTTATTTAGGGTAATTCCCCAAACACTTTTGAAAGATTCTTAAACATTTTAAAGGACACATGAACTTATTATAATTTGTTGGATGAAGTCATTTTACAAACATAAACTACCACGAAGACAAAAAAAAAGATAAAATCCATAGGGACCCCCAAGATATAACTCGAGGGACCCGTTAATTTACACTTCCAAATAAAATACCCTGCACTACTTATCCTAAATCAATAACCCAATGCCTAAGGATTTGAGTCTTTGATAAGGTATTCAAATCCTCGTAAGAAACTGGACATATTTTTTAATGCCACATATAGATTAACAAGCTTATGTAAGTCGGAGGTCTAGGTGGCGAGGGTGATGACGACATTGCCTATGTGTGCTAAATGAGGCATACAAAGTGGGATTTAGAATAATATCTCCTACCTCTAGGACTTACGAGGAGTGGATAGGACCGATAATACTATTCACTAGCTTTTGGTAGAAGTTTGCCCAGACACTCTTAGGTTGCATGTAGTCCTAGTTTGATTAAAGTAATTAGCCCGTGGACTATACTAATTTATAAAATATTTAAGAAAAAAAAACCATTTTCCGACCAGAATTACTTTGGCTGGTAAATTGCTTGCTAAAGTAAATTCTACATGCATGAAAAAATTATAGAATTTTGATGAAAACTTATAAAGGTCCACGGGTTAGTCACTTGGATCAAGGTTAGGGATTGGGCTCCTTAGATTGCTCGGTTGGTAGCTCTTACCCGAGGTTGGAATTAGAAAGCAAATAACCTAGCTCTGAGCCCCCACCTTTACTAAAATCTTATGCTTACCCCTGATCTTCCATAAATGGATTTTTGTTTTATTTAATTCAGATTTTTATCATGATTTAAATAAAGTTTTCTCGTACTGAATTTTATCATGATTTGTTTAAGTTTTCTAAGTTTGCTTAAATTTCGTGCAATTCATAATTTTATCCTTATTGTACTAAACCCTTTTGTAGTGGTAGCAGAAGTCCAGGTATGCAATGTTATGTTTCTTACCTTCTTTATTATACTGCACTTCTATGCATATTACTTACAATACCTCTTATAATAGAAGAACAGGAGCTTGGTTATATATGAGGTACATGTCGGCTGGGATTTTTCTTGAGAATGGTCTTTAGTGGTTTTAATTTAATGTATATGTATGTATGTATGTATGTATGTATGTATGTATGTATGCATGTATGTATGTATATATATATATATATATATATATATATTTCATAAGGAATGGCTGAAGGCTATTATACCAGCACCGGTTATCCCTCATGCGCCTAGGAATTCGAGTACCATACCCTACACTCGTGGGGAATTGGACCTCAAACCTGAGGGGACTTACAAATGACAGGCAGATGTTTGATCTATATATATATAT
>NW_018165241.1:239186-241538 GCF_001263595.1 Phalaenopsis equestris
TTACTATGAAGATCTTGAAATGGTCTACTGAGTTTGACCCGAGCAAGGAGCTGCCTGTAGTTCCTATTTGGTTCAAACTCCCTGGGTTAAAGCTTCACTTCTTTAATCATAAAGTTCTGTTTAATATTGGTCAAGCTCTGGGGAAACCCTTGAAGTTGGATGTCCCTACTTACAATCTTTCTAGACCTTCAGTAGCCTGAATATTAATGGAAAGGGATATCACCCTTCCTGTTGTGGAGGAAATTTGGTTAAGGATTGAGCATAATGGCTATTGGCAAAGGATAGTTGCTGAACAGAAGCCATACTACTGTTTCCATTGCAGCATGTTTGGGCACACTGATAACAAATGTTATAAAAGCCATCCCCATCTCAGAAGAACTGGTGGGGGGACTTCAAAGGAGGCTGATCATTTCTCTGTTGATGTTGGGCTTTTGAGAAAAGAGGATTATGATAATCCTTTAAATCAGGTGATAACCAAGGGCAGTGAGGATGATGGCCATCAGGGCATCATCCCTGCCCAAGTTGAGAATGTTGACCAGCTGGACCAGCAGGATGTAAATGCCAAGGCCAATGCTATTTCAGAAGCTGACCTTTCTGGTTACAACCAGATAATCAATGAATTACTAAACACTGAGTGGAATACTATTGAGGGGGATACTAATCAGGAAGTAGGGGCTGAGGCTGCTCTGGGGGAACAACAGATTGACACAACCTTAATTAAGGGGTTACAGACAGCCCTGGAGGATGAATGGCTTGTTCAGAAAGCAAAGAAAAAGAAAAAGGGTTTCCAAGTTTTAAATACTGAAAAGGGGGTAAGTTACATCCTCAGGGATAGAAAATCTCATAAAGAAGCTCTAGAGGATACGACTAAAGCCAGAAGGAGGGGAAAATTAGTATCTATTGGATGATTAACTTTCTATGTTGGAATGCTAGGGGATTGGCACATCCTAAATCCCTTAATAGACTGATGGCTTTGAATAGGATGTATAAATTTTGGTTGATGGCTATTCTGGAGCCTATGGTCTCTAAAAATTCCCAAAGAATTATAAAAAAAATTCCCTGGTTTTCTTTATGTCTCTAATTTGAATAACAAGATTTGGGTGTTACATAGGAAGGAGGTGTCTTGCAGTATACTGTGGGATAACCAAAAATTCCTCCACATCAAGCTTCAAGTTGGGAGTCAGACAGGTCTGGCTACTTTTGTATATGTTGGTTGCTCTCCTAGTGCTAGAAAGGAGCTTTGGGAGAGTCTTAAAGTTAGTAGTAGCTCTTGTAACTCTTTTTGGATGGTTGGTGGAGACTTTAATTGTATTTCTGTACCTTTAGAAAAGTTGGGTGGTGCCCCCCTGACCTCAACAAAATGAATTATTTCCATGATCAAAGCAACTTGGCTGGTCTGTATGACCTTGGTTTTTCTGGTCCAAAATTTACTTGGAGGAGGGGTCAACTTTGGGAAAGGTTAGATAGAATTTTTGTGAATTCAATGTGGGTGAATTTGTGAATTCAATGTGGCTTAGTGAGTTCATTCACACTTCTGTGCAGCATCTCAACATGACAGGATCAGATCATAGAGCACTGCTAATGAGCATTTCTGCATCAAATGTTAAGCACAAGCCAAGTTTTAGATACCTCAACATGTGGTCTTCCCACAAAGACTTCCTCAATCAGGACTCATTGGTTTGGAGGGATTGTCACCATTCCAACCCTCTGATTAAGTTATGGCAACTGCAAAAGAAGTTAGGCAGACACTTATCTAACTGGAATTGGAAAACAGTGGGAGACATCAACTTAAATGTAGTGGACGCTGAAAAGATAGTTGCTATTTTGGAGGCTGAATTAGAGATTAACTCTGATGTGGAGAAGGATCTATTGATAGCAAATGAAAATTTGATGAATGCCATCTGTATGCAGGAGGATTTCTTTGCCCAAAAGGCTGCCAAGTCCAGATTTTGTGAAGGGGATAAAAACTCAAAATATTTTCATGCCTGTATCAAGTTTAGAAGAAAGTGCAACACAACACATAAGATTAAGGAGACTGATGGCAAGTGGCTCCATTTTGATGACTTGATTGCTGCTAGTGTTGTTAACTACTACCAAACACTCTTTAAACAACCTTCTGATCTTAGGCCCACATCCAGCAGGATTTGTTTTGCATGGAAGATCATTAAAGATGATATTATAAAGGCTATCCAAGGTTTCTTTAGAGGTTTGGATCTTCCCAACTATTTTAAATGCTCCAACATAACTCTAATTCCCAAATCTTCTTCTGCTATCTCTTGGGATCTTTTCAGGCCCATTAACCTCACAAATTTGTTATCTAAAATGATTAGTAAAGTGATCTCTAACAGACTC
>NW_018165241.1:242367-244502 GCF_001263595.1 Phalaenopsis equestris
TCTTCTCTAAAATGCTGAATCAGCTCATGGTTTCATCCCCTCATACACTCTACAGTCATAGATCTAACATTGTTGTGAATCATTTAGCATTTGCTGATGATGTTATTATCTTTGCCAAAGCAACCAAACCAGCTGTTAAATTGGTTCTTCAATGCCTGGAAAAGTTCCAGCAATGTTCTGGTATGCAATTCCATACTAAGAAATGTCTTTTGGAGTTTAGCAAAAAAGTTAAACCTGAAATTAAGCATTGGACTACTGACCTTAGTGGCTTCAAGACCAGCTCTCTGCCTTTAAAATATCTAGGTACTTTGCTTGTGAAGGGGAAAACAAGACAAGTTCAATTTGATGACTGTATCACCAAAATTCAGGATAAACTAAACTGCTAGGCAAACTCAATCCTTTCCAATGGGGGTACAGTTACTCTTCTAAATAATGTATTGACAACTCTTCCATCATATATCTCTCAGGTTTCTGTAATGAAAAAGTAAACACAGTTAACTCTGGAAAGAATGTTTAATAGATTTCTGTGGGCAGGTCACAGGAAGCAAATTCATTGGACCAGTTGGCAAAAGCTGTGTGGAAGCACTAGTGCTGGTGGGCTGGTTTTCAAAAGCCTCATACAGATCTCTCAAATCAATTTTTGTAAGCTTTGGTTGATGTTCAGAGCTCAGAGTTCTCTTTGAGCTAAATTTTTGAAGGGCAAATACCGATTAGAGAGGTGCACCCCTCCCTTGTTAATAAAAGACTTGGGGATTCCAGAGCCTGGACCAATATGCTCAGGCTGAAAACCTATTCATCTGGAAAATTGGAGAGGGCAAGCTTAATATTTGGCTGGATAATTGGACTGGTGAGGGGTTAATCAACACTTCATCCAACCCTCAATTTAATCCTGCAACTCAGGTGGTTGAATTATGGTTCAATGGTGATTGGAATCAGCAAGCTTTACAGAATATACTGGATAACAAAACCTTACAGAAGGTTATGAAAAGCAGCATTGATAGAGAAAGTAAAGATATCCTGATTGTGAAAAAGAAGGTGTCCCAGTCTTTATCTGCAGCCATTGCTAACTTCTGTTTTCCTCAACATAGAGTCAGCTGGAGTAAATGTGTGTGGCATAAATTCCTATCCTCTTCAATGTCATTTTTCTCTTGGAGATTACTCCATGGCTTTCTGCCCACAGATGATATACTGAAGTTAAAAGGTTTGAGAGGTCCTTCTAGATGTGGGTTATGTAAATCCCATGAGGAAACTATTAAGCACTTATTTTTCCAATGTTCCACAGTTAAACAGGTTTGGAACTGTTTAATTCCCAAATTGAAGTTAGAAACTGTACAATTGTCCTGGAATGATTTCTCCCTTAGCTGGAAGGATTGGCAAGACAAAGACTTACCCCCAATTCCTTGTATAAGTGCTTGGTTTATATGGATGGCTAGGAATAAGATTAAATATGAAGACATCTGGGTGGCAGCTGCTACCACTGCTACCAACTGCATCAGCTACCTGCAGAAATTATATTGTCGTGGGAAGCTTCCTGATATCCTTCACAGTACATCCCATAGTCTTCCCAGAAAAATCAAGTATGCACTCATCCATTGGATTCCTTCACCAAAGGGGGGAATTAAAGTTAACACAGATGGTAGCTTTTCTAATCCTTATGCTGGTATTGGACGGGTGTTCAGAAATAATAATGGAAAGTGTTTACTCTACTTTCATTCTTCTGTTATTGCTAGGGACCCTCTGGAGGTTGAAACAGTGGCTATTTTTTGGGCTATGTTTATGGCCCAAAACTGTAGCTTCACCTCACTTATCTTAGAATCTGACTCCAGGGTCCTTATTGATATTATTGAAGGTTACCTACTCCTTGGTTCCTGTTGCAGTGGATTGAAATGATTCACTCCTTGGGAGAGGGTATCAGATCCTCATACTCCCATATATTGAGAGAAGGTAATAGGCCTGCCAATTGGCTAGCAAAGGTTGGCCTTCATTCTGAGCTCCCTAGGGTAGGCACTTCTACTACCCCCCAATTAGAGTTATTGTTGAAAGGAGACATTGTTGCTCTTCCTTTCATTAGAGTTTTTTCTGTTTAAAGTTTTTGGGAAGGGACTTTTATGCTCCCTTCTCTTGTACCCACCTTT
>NW_018165241.1:257351-257858 GCF_001263595.1 Phalaenopsis equestris
CACAGACTCGTATCTGTCCGTTTTTCTTTTTAACTGGAACAATATTAGCTATCCATGTGGGATATTGTTCTTCTCGTATGAATTTAGTATTTATCAATTTCTTTACTTCGGCGATGACTTGCTGTTCAATTTCAAGGCGCATTCTCCTTGAGGCTTGTTTTATTGGGGTTATATCTTTATCTACCCTGAGTTTATAAACTGCCACTTCCATTGACAGTCCTGACATTTCATCATAACTCCAGGCGAAGCAATCTTTGAATTCTGTTAACAATCATCGTAGAGTAGAAAATTTATAAATGTAGGTCGGGGTTGTTCTTCAATCCCAAGGTTAATCTCCTTCAATTCGTCAACAGTTGATTTAATTTCCTCCTAAAATTCTAGTGGAGCATCTTCTATTAGCTTATCAATAGAGTCATCCTTCATATCAAGGTAATCCTCTCCTGATTCAATTGTAACAACCATGACAAATTCTAAATCATCGACTGGTCCTACTGTACCAAATCCGAG
>NW_018165241.1:257958-258317 GCF_001263595.1 Phalaenopsis equestris
AATTAAGCATGTAGGGCTAAACATGGGTCAAACTTAGGCTAGCTTTGGGGTAAGTTCAAATTAATTATTTTATTTGGTCAAAAACATCATTATGAACAACTTTCATGAAGGATGAAAGTTGTTTTGAAGTTGATTTGATGGTTAATTTGAATGGATTTTGATGGATTTGGGTTTAGACCTAAATTAAACCCTTAAGGGTCAAATTTGAGTCTAACTTGAGCTAGCTTTGGGCTAAGCTCAAATTGATTGTTGTGTTTGGTCAAAAATGACCTTATAAAGGATTTTCAACAAAAATTGGATGCCAATTTGAGATCTAAGGCATTCAATTGTTGAGATTTGGGATGTTAGCCAATATTGGG
>NW_018165241.1:259301-269891 GCF_001263595.1 Phalaenopsis equestris
GGTTATGAAAAGCAGCATTGATAGAGAAAGCAAAGATATCCTGATTGTGAAAAAGAAGGTGTCCCAGTCTTTATCTGCAGCCATTGCTAACTTCTGTTTTCCTCAACATAGAGTCAGTTGGAGTAATTGTGTGTGGAATAAATTCCTATCCCCTTCAATGTCATTTTTCTCTTGGAGATTACTCCATGGTTTTCAACCCACAGATGATATACTGAAGTTAAAAGGTTTGAGAGGTCCTTCTAGATGTGGGTTTTGTAAATCCCATGAGGAAATCATTAAACACTTATTTTTCCAATGTTCCACAGTTAAAAAGGTTTGGAACTGTTTAATTCCCAAACTGAAGTTAGAAACTGTTCAATTGTCCTGGAATGATTTCTCCCTCAGCTGGAAGGATTGGCAGGACCAAGACTTACCCCCAATTCCTTATATCACTGCTTGGTTTATATGGATGGCTAAGAACAAGATTAAATATGAAGACATCTGGGTGGCAGCTGCTACCATTGCTACCAACTGCATCAGCTACCTGCAGAAATTATATTGCCATGGGAAGCTTCCTGATATCCTTCACAGTACATCCCATAGTATTCCCAGAAAAATCAAGTTTGCACTCATTCATTGGGATCCTCCACCAAAAGGGGGAATTAAAGTTAACACAGATGGTAGCTTTTCTAATCCTTATGCTGGTATTGGAGGGGTGTTCAGAAATAATAATGGAAAGTGTTTACTCTACTTTCATTCTCCTGTTATTGCTAAGGACCCTCTGGAGGCTGAAACAGTGGCTATTTACTGGGCAATGTTTATGGCCCAAAAGTGTGGTTTCACCTCACTTATCTTAGAATCTGACTCCAGGGTTCTTATTGATATTATTGAAGGGAGGTTACCTACTCCTTGGTACCTGTTGCAGTAGATTGATATGATTCACTCCTTAGGAGAGGGTATTAGATCCTCATACTCCCATATATTGAGAGAAGGAAATAGGCCTGCCAATTGGCTAGCTAAGGTTGGCCTTCATTCTGAGCTCCCTGGGGTAGGTACTTCTACTACCCCCCAATTAGAGTTATTGTTGAAAAGAGACACTGTTGCTCTTCCTTTTATGAGAGTTTTTTCTGTTTAAAGTTTTTGGGAAGGGACTTTTATGCTCCCTCCTCTTGTACCCACCTTTTTCTGTTAAATGAAGTAGGAGCTTTTGTCTCCTTTTATATACATATATACATATGTAATTTTTATTTTGAAAATATAGTATTTTAATTTTGAAAAATGTGAGATCAAACAGATCCCATGCATTTTAATAGTTTAAATGACCAGGAACAACACCACAAGCAGTGCACCTATCCCAAAGAATATTCACCTTACTTGTCCGCGGGCTCGATTAAATAAACTAAGAGAGTTTATGACATATGTTTGGTCTACAACCCTTCTTTATCTGTTGGCCGACAAGTTCACCTATATAATATAACGATTGGACATGATTTTTATTACCTGGGTTCTTTAGTTCCCTATAGAGGCAGTCCCATATAGTTAATTACATCTTAAGCAACCAAAATCACTTAAGAAAACTCTCGATAATGACCAGAGGTGTTCATCTTCAAGAATACAAAGTTCAGTGTTCAAGGTAGGACATGGAAAACCAAATGGGAGTAGATCAAATAGGAGCAATTATTTTCAAAATCCAAAGGAAAGATAAGTAGGGGATGTCACAAATCTCAAGGAGAACCTCGGTGACTTCCCAAACTATCCTATGATTTGGCTTTGGTTTCAAAGATGATATTACTTGATGTTTCATCCTACCATTTTTATTACTTAAGGCTTACATTTGCATGATATCTGATCATGTAAATAACCTGGAAGATAAGAGAATTTATGTCATAGCGAATGATGACCTCAGAGACCTAAAAGATTTAGGGCTTAAATTGCACAACATGGCTGTGCAGAGACTTAAAGAAATTGTGAGGATTTATGTCGCTCTAGGAGGACTACCTCGAAGTCCTATGAGCTATTATTGCTTAGATTAATAAAAGGTTTTGTTGGTGAAGATTTCTTTTTCTCTCTCGAAGATGTTCTTCTATGCATTTTGACCGCGTCGTGTTGTCCACAAAGTCTGCCCCAAACTCCTTGCTATAGTAATAGCTCCAAGGTTTGCAACTTGTTTTGTTTTTAATATATTTTATTATTAAAATGTTTTTAGAGGGGCATTTTAATTTAAGTTAAGATCCCACGGTTCCGTCGTCCCATCATCACTATTTTCTTTTAAATTTACTTAGTTTATATGAGATGTTAAACTCATTTAGACTGTAGAATTCTCGTAAGCAATCGTATGTTACCTCATTCGAGTGATTCTTGTAAATTTAGAAGGAGTAGAATAAGTGTGTTCAAAGGAGTTTAAAGGTGTGTTAATTTTTATTGAAAGTGTATTTTTGTTTCACAAGTAAAACATGCATAGTAAAGTAAAGTGATAATAAGTTAAAGTAAAAAATAAAGAAAATTAACTATAAATGCATACCTGACGCTCCTCCTGCTGCTGCATGGTTAGCATCATAAAACATGATATAGTTGTGGGGAATTTAAGTAAATTGTATGAAAAGAAAGTAGGAAAATCCATCATCAAAAAGTTAAAAAAATGGGTCGTAAGAAAGCACGAACGAGTAAAACCAGCAATCACATATGAAAAATCAGGACTGAGTGTAAAAATTTAGTAAATATGGGGGCTCAGAGCTGGGCTGTGTGCCTTATTTTTCCAACTTTGATAGAAGTTGCCATCCTGACAACTCGAGAAAGGGCAATCCTTAACCTAAATCTAAGTGATTACCTTGTGGACTTTTATAGGTTTTCATCAAAATATAGGTTTTCATCAAAATCATATAGGTTTTCATCAAAATCATTTAATTTTTCATGCATGTAAAATTTACTTTGGCAAGTAAAAGCAATGATGTTGTGAAAGAGATTTTTTTCTTAAATATATTTTTGTAAAGTAATATAGTCCACAGGCTAATTACTTTAATCAGGCTGGGACTACCAGCAACCTAGAAGTGTCAGGGGCATGTCCCACCAAAAGTTGGTGAATAGTATCATCGATCCTATACTCTCTCCTTATTGAGGATTCTTAAGGTAGGAGATACTATTCCAAAATCCCATTTCGCATCCCTCGTTTTGCACACATAAGCAATATCATCATCTCCCTTGCCACCTAGACCTCAGGCTTACACAATCCCGATGTTCCATATGTGACAAAAATATCCTCAATTGCTTACAAGGGTCTAAATACCTTATCCAAGAATTGAACTCTTAAGCATTGGGCATAGCTATATGATAAGTAGCGTAGGGTATTTCATTGGAATCAATGCATTAACGTGTCCTGAGGCATGTCCTTGTGAATCCCTAAGGTTTTCTATGGATGATTTTCTTCAATAAAATATAATAGGTCTGAGTGTCCTTCAAAGTTTTCAGAAGGCTATAAAAGTGCTCGGGGATTGACCTAGAACATCTTTTAGAATCTTCTGAGTCACCTCGAGTTTGTGTAGAATTATCATTTTGTTGAATTGATCACTCTTAGTTAGTTTAGTTGTATTATTTTAACTTGTGCTCATTGAACTTTTAATGTTTTAATTTGTCCATGAGTCATGAGTGGGGTGACTATAGACATTCATTTGATGTTTCACTTAGAAATTATGTGGGTGAATACACATAAGGGCAGTTTAAACTGTTAGGGATTCTTTACTCTTTCAATTGAAATTGAGCTTCTAGTGTTTGACAAGTGTTTATGATTAATTGTGTTATGTTTTCTAGACCTCATTAAGCGATGTTGGATCCAACCTAGTTCACTACCAAGCTCTTAAGTCTTTCTGGGTAGATTTGTAATTTTGGAAAAAGGTTGAATGAGATGAACTAAATCTTTATTAAAAGACTGTATCATCATTTAATCATTGAAACAAGGCTTCTAATTAGTGAGTTATTATCTTCTTAACATAAGCCCTTCACCTTAGGATCATCTAATTTAATTAACTTCCAAAACATAATAATTTGGGAAATTATATTCTTACCCTTCTATAAAAAATAAAATTTATTGGTTTATATCGTTTAAACCCTTATGTTTCCATCATTTCAGAGAACTAATTATGATCAATGTTACCCTTTTACCCTATGGTTTGCCCTAAATTTTGGTTAAGGTTTTTAAAAAAAAATCCCTTAATTACCACTTTGCCCTTTATGGGTTTCCACTTCATAATTGCTTAGGTTTAACTCAAATGACTTGAAACTTTGTTTTTTACCACATTCATGGGTCCATTAGAGTATTAGAAGAGACTTTATAGTAAAAAATAGGGATTTTCAAATATAATTAATTTAGTCATATAAAATAAAGTTTTTGTCCTTAAGAAAATTATTGGAGGTTCATGTAAGTCAGAAGAGCGCTAGGAATAATTTTTGTAAATTTTTGAAATATATTTTAATTTTTACAACTTTTGATTGATTTTGATGAATAAATAAATAAAAAATATATTTTATTTTAGAAATTTTTTTAATATTTTTCATAAAACTCCCTTATTCCAAGGATCTCAGAGATGTAAATTTTGTATTTTTATGATTTTTATTTTATTTATTGTAATAAATTTTATTCAAGAATTAAGAAAAATACATTCAATTATGTAAAGCACATTTTTTACACCATCAGAAATTTACAAACGCCCCTTTAAGTTATTTTCTGTGGTTAGGGTGGCATTTAGGACAATTTGGAGTATTTTTGTGTTTTTGGTATTTTTAATTATTTTAAAATTAAAAAATAACATAAAAATGAAGTTTTTATTATAACATCAATTTTATTTTTATTAGGTCTCTCTAGTGACAAAGAACACTACAAACCAATTTTCATATTTTTCATATTTTTCTTTTATTTACTAATTATTTTAAACCAAAATTGATATTCACTTACAAAATGTATATTTGCATTACGGATAATATTTATGACTTCCAAATTTTTATAGAGGTCTCCTAGGATGATTACCAACAACTCAACCCATTTTTGTAATTATTTGAATTATTTCACATTTTCCTAATTTTTAGTGATTTTTATTAATCTTAAATAAAAAAATGGCTTGAAAATTTTATAAATTTTATTTTTATTTTTCCTATGATCCTGTGACCACAGTTAACCTACCAAATAAGATTTTACATTTTTTAAAATTTTATTTTGTTTTTTTATAATTTTTAAAAATTAAAATAATACCAAATATTACAAAAATTAGGGCTTTTGACCTAGAGATGTCATCTCACCTTGGAAAATCAGATAAGATCCCTAAGGTCATCAAAAAAAAAATCCTCAAAATTTCATTTGATTTAAATAATTATTTAGTTATTTTGATTTATTTACTTTCTCGAGTATTTAATTTATTTAAAAATAAATAAAATATTTTTATTTTTTTAGTCCACTTTTTTTCTCCCATGTTCACTGAGCATATGAGTATTTTTATTTTATTTTTATGTATTTTCTACACTAAGATATGTATTTTAAAATTTTTATTTTTATTTAATTCCAAAATACCTTATTTATCTACTTATCTGAGTCAGCCGCCAACGCAACTTCGACATCTCCGAAGTCCCACACATAGTGTGCTAGTTCGTTGCACTTTCCATGTAGCCTGCCTTGTCAGCCCACGGTTCATATTTCTTTTATCCATCCGACGCAAGCTGATCCCTCTATTCGTTACATGTGGGAATGGACGACATCCATTCATCATCCTTGATCGTCCTAACCCGTGAACCGTCCTTGTTCTAGACCTAATATCTCACTCGATTCTCAACTTAATCACTTGGGGTTTGTTACTACACCTTCATCTAAGTGAGACGAACCTATATATACGGTCAAATACGCATGAAATACAAGTTCAGTTCACAATCAATGAAACCAAGAAAAGGTTTAGGGATTTTGAACTATACCTTTGCCCAAGATGTGAGGCATCGATTAAGTTAATTGAAGACGATTGCCTCGAGTCCATGAAGCTCCTTGAAGTGTTGCCTTGTTTAAGTATGATTTCAGTTAAAGGGTGACTCAGGCTTGGTCTAGAACTATGTTAGGGTGCTCAGGAGAGGGGGCTTTTGATTGAGGAGATGGTTTTGAAGAATGGAGAAGCTTATGAAATGGTTAATTTGAAGGTTTGAGAGGTTTGGTGAAATAGCCAAAAAGATCCTAGATTTAGGTGGTGAAATTGAGCTTGGACAGTGGGAATGGGTGGCTCAGGATGGTTGGATTGCACTCAGAAGGTCTGTGAGAAGCTCTGGAAGCAATTGGGAAAAGTTTCCGCTAGGTTTTGGATCATCTTCAAAGTTGGTCGTGGAGGGGGATATTTATAATTCCGGCTAAGGGAAGGCCTCAGGCTCTCATTGGCTTTTGGGCTTAAAATGGGGTTCGGGCTTGAACATGGACTTGGGCTTGGATCTGGACCAATTGATGGTTCAATTTGACCTAAGGGAATGTCATTAAAGTTTTGGGAATCAAATTTTGTGGAATTAGAATGATTACATGACTCAATTTGTAAGTGGTCATAATTTAGAGCATTTGACTTGGGCTTGGAATTTGGATATGAAATTAGGTCTAGTTGAGCTGGGATTTGGTTCTAATTGGGCTTGGACATGATGAATTTTTATGTAGATTTGAAAATGGGGGAGTTTAAAATGAATTTGATGGGAATTGTGGGTAAGTTAGGGAGTTTGTACATTTAGGTGAAATTCAAGGATTTTGATCAATTTCATGGAATTGGGTGCAATTGGGGTTACTGAGTGGTTGTGATTGATTTTGGGGATGTTTGGAGTGAATTTGGAGGTTTTGGGAATTTTCTAAACATGAGGGGATTTTGGGTGGTGTAAGGGTATTTGGGGAATTTTGGGGAAATTGGGGTACTTTGGGGAATTTGGAGTGGTTCAATATGATTTTTTTGGTGAGAATTTGGTGGTTCGATAGAAGCTGGTTTTAAATCTTACAAAAATGGGAGTGAACTGAGAGATGACGAGTGAAATGAGATGTAGATGAGAGATTTGGGTGGGGAGTGAAATATTAAGTTAATAACCGATGGCATATCAATAACTTTATAGTCATTAGTTCATAATATTGAAGCCGACTGCTAAAGCCATCACTTATTAAGAATAAATATCGGTTGTTTCCCCAAGAAACATGGCTCCATTAATAACTGATGAACAATGACTGTCAGTTAACATTTAGTCTTGATCTGATAGTATAAACCATCGATAACCCAAAAAACTCATCAGAATTTTGCTACTGTAGAAAAGAGACAAAATAGGTTGTAGTTATGTCATCACAAAATATCTAGCTGATTTACCATTGCTATGTTGTCAAAAAATAATACAATATTTTTGACGCAAAGAAAGTCATTGGTTACTCTATTGATTATAACTACTCTTCTTGTAGAGAAATTGAGAGAAGGCATCAACTTAACATGTGCCCCAGCATCACCAGTTCCCTCAAAGCCTCCAAGGCTCTTCATCAAAAGGCTGAAGTTTTTATCATAGCATACTCCATGAATCCCCCGAGGGACCTTTGTCAAGGGGGGAGCTATCTGTCAGCTTATGGTGATTCACCCTTTGCCCGACATGATAGAATCTTCCTAGTGATAGTAGCTTCACATATAGGGTTAGATAGTCGACAACCACACCAAAGAAGTCAGTCAATGGACACAGCTAACTGAGCCAATTTTGGAAGACCAAAGATTAATAGGAGCTGATCAGTAGCCCCAAGTAAGCACAATCAGCCAAAAGAACCTTGAAGACCCAAGGCCCACCAATGTCAGTTGACCAATCAATATGGTAGCCAAGCTATATGCTCATTTATGTTAATACCAAAATAACTCATTAATACCCTCATTAAAGAAAAGTTAAGAATGTAATCATACACATTATACCACAATCTATTTCTTCAGTAAAGGATAATCAAACATAACTCCATCATTCTGCTTTTTGTTATTGTGCACTCTCTCTGTTTCTCTCTCTCTGACATGTTTTGCACTCTATTCCTTGGGTGTGACTCCCAAACAGATTTGAATTCAACTTCCTAAGAGGTGTGATGATTGTGATCATGCTAAAAACATATTGAAGAGCATAATAAGGACAACAAACACACCATAGAGACACCACATACATGGACTACACTAAAGAGTTTGTACAATAATAAATATAAGAGTTGAAGGACCAGATGACGGGTTAGATGCTAGAAGCCATCCTAGAAGAAGTAGCCTAAGGCAGGGAGGAGAGAACCTATTAAGGAAGTGTTGGTGCCTCACAGTTGAAGGGCAACACCAGCCTAAAAAGAAGTAGGAGATTTCCAGTACCAAGAAAGTGATGGATCTGCTCCAATTGACAGACAGGAGATTGTACGCGTTGTGGTCCCCATCAACCAGAGAATGTGTTATCTTGAATATTTTTTATGTTCAACCCCTAGAGAAGTTCAAAATCCCCTCGCTGGAATTCTATAAGGGTTATATTTAATCCGGTCGACCATATTACCTCTTTTGAGCTGACCAACATTATGCTAAGTATTAACCATGCACTGAAGTGCAAAGTAATCTTTACCATGTCGAGGGAGTCAGACCTCAGGTGGTTCAATGGATACCAAATTTAATGACAACCTCCTTTTTAAATTTAAGAGAATGTTTTTGGTGTAGTTTGTCAGCGCCCAAAAGCCACATAAAAGTTTGCAGGCCTTGCTTTTGATTAGGTAAGGGCAACATGGGAGCACCACTTGTTTAGCACTCACTTCTAGAAGGAGATGTTAGAAGTGTAGGATCTAGAATCAATAGTAACACACTTAGCCCTAGCTCAAGGACTAAAGGAGGAATGCTTTCATTATGTCGTGGATCTCATAAAATAGAAAACACCAGCCAAATTAATGGACTTGGCTAAAAATCATATCAAGGCAGAGTATAACTCCACATTTATGTACACCAAGACAAAATCAGCCAACCCTTATCCACAAAATAGGGCCCCTAGAGATGATAGGAAGAGACCAATGGAAGAGTCACATCCTTCCACTCGACCATGATATGAAGACAACATGCCACCCCATGACCACAGGGGGGGCAACAAGAACAACAACCTAGGAGGTTAGGCCTGATATTCTGACCAACGACTAGTCATTTCCATGAGCGACTATTGAATGATCATGAAGCCCTGACAGACACTCTGTTGAGAGTCTCAATTATGGATCTAGTGGAGACTATTAAAAAAAAAAGTGCTTCAAGAAAGTACCACTAATGATAGCCTGATATCACAGACAACTTCCCTTAATTCACTCGTGCGATTTTAACACTCTTCTTAAGCTCAAATTAAGCCTAGCTCTTGGAATATTTGGACTTGGAAGCACAAAACTAACTAGGAAAGAAGTAAGGAGAAGTTATTGAAGAAATAAACACTTCACTAAGGAATAAGAGATTACACACTTTAGAAACCTTGCATGGTCACAAATGTGGGGGAGGGATCACTATTTATAGTCCTCATTCAAGACTTAAAGATTATTCTATATTAAATTAAAATAGGATATGTTATAGTTGGTTCTATATTGTTCCTTACATCTAGATGATTCTAGTGCTTTCTAATATATTCTAGAATTCTCTTGAAGCATGCATATTTCAGCATATTTTTTGAATGATGTGAAACCTTCTACAATTCCTTAAATTATTCTCTTTCTTCATAGTCTTGTTTCTAGAATCTTCTTTTCTATGGCTAAAGGGATGTGGCTAACCCTTTCTCTAAATGGTGGTGCATGACACCGAGATTTTCTCCAGGAAATAAAGAAGTATGTGCTTACCATAGGGACCATGACCATGATATGGAGAAATTCAGACACCTCAAGAGCCTGCTTAAGGAGTTGATAAGAGCTAGAAAGGTCAAGGAGTGTGGTTCTAAGATCAACGACCCAAAGTCAAGGGAAGGATCAAATCAAAGAAATTTTGGATGTGCTAGTAAGAGCAAATTCCGTCTACATTGTCGGGATGGTGCCAACTAATTTTGGAGGAGGCAGAGATTTGTCATAGTGAGTGTTGAGCTCACTTTTGGTTGAGGTCTAGAAACTTCTTCAGTAGCCTAGGTCTAGCCATAGGACTTTCCTATTAACTAGTCTTAGAAAACTAGAAAAGGTACCCTCACTATTAGAAATTCAAAGCCTTTCTTTTTACTCAACTTGAAATTCCACATATTGATCTTAACCTCTAGCATTTAGTAGGTAAGATCATTATGAGAGAATTCAAGAAGAGTTCCTATAGGATTACTTGGCTTTAGAATTGACCCTGGGTGTTGAATTGGAACTAGGGTTTACCATATCTTCACAATACATTAATCCTTGGTTCATTTAGAATGGATATCTATCCAATTCTATGTGAAATGCCTAACTTGGTCTTTTGCCCCTAGGCACCTCCAAATTACCTAACTACCCTTGGGACCCAAATTTGGCTAAAAGTCCCAAATTTTGCCAAAATACCCAAAATTGATCAAAACCCATTTCAAACACCTTGAATACATCCAAATTTGTCAAAATTTCCAAAAATGGCCAAATTACCAAGATACCCCTCCATGACCCAAAAATCCAAAAATTCC
>NW_018165241.1:272757-287021 GCF_001263595.1 Phalaenopsis equestris
ATTGGTTTCGCAGACCAAACGGATGTCATAACTTTCTTTAGTTTATTTGATCGAGCCTCACTCTCAATTCTTGCGTTCATCCTTCGGGATAGATACATGATTTGAGATAAAGTGCTCTTTCATCTAAACTATGAAAATTATGGGGTCAGTTTGACTTCATCTTTTTCAAAACTAAATTTTTTAAAACGTCCTTCCGAAGCGGGCAACGGAATTTCAATTCCGATGACCGACAACTTCTTTCGGGCAAACCCCACACAAAAAATAGTGCCGACAGTGAGCTAGTTAGAAAAGACTCTAATCGAAAAAATTGTGTGCAACCACTTTTGCTCGCAAGCATAGATCCCATCCACCTATCAATTTCACCAACACAGATTTGCTTCAAAGGTGAAACCTCTACAATGATGACATCATGGTTACAATGATGATGGGCAACTACCAAATAGGTAGTATTTTGGTCGACATTGGCAGTTCTGTGAACATCCCATTAAAGTCAGTGTTTGACAAAATGAACCTCAAAATTGACCAGCTGGTGGCACCGATCGACCCACTCTATGTCTTATTAGGTAGAATGATTATCTAGTGGTAAATTCACTGACTAGCATTATCTTCAACTGACCCGTGTTGAATGACTACAAAGTCATGGTCTCAAATGACGATGAAGGTTTTAGGCGATGGAGAGATTATCATCATTCAAGGTAAGCTAAAGTAGTCAAGGACCTACTACCTTCAAGGGATGATGAGTGTGGAGCAAAAGCCACTTGACCAACAGCAACAACGTGAAAGGTCTCACGACCAGCAAGACCAATTTTGAAATTTGTGTAGTCGGCAGAGTGCTCAGAAATCTTTCCTAATAAGTAAAAACTCTAAAGTAGGGTTAAAAGATTTGTTAATCAAGACCCTTCAGAAGCATTAATATGTATTTGTTTGGTCAGCAATAAAGATGTCGGAGATATCACTCGACATTGTCTGTCACTGACTGAAAGTGAATCCAACTGCCCGACTAACGAAGCATAAAAGCAAGTCTACAGTGATGACTCTGGGTGGACCAATTTGAGAGGAGGTGCAGAAAATAATGGATGTCAACTACATCCGAGAAATGTAATACGTAATGAATCTTAATATAAATGAAATGTGCACATTTTTCTTGCTTGTTAAATCGTGTTTATTATTTATTGTATGATCGTATGACACTTAGGAAAGGTGTTCTTTTCATGTCATGCATGTTATAGGCTTTGAGACACTTGGATGAGAAAAAGGAGGTAAATTAAGAGGAAAAAGGTGAAAAACTAGCCAGGCGCACCACACCTGACCACCACAACGGAGCACACCCACGCTCAACAGTAGTGTGGCCGCGTTAAGTGGAGATCTGAGATCTTGCGAGAAAAAGTGGGTAGAATAACTACATGTGATGAGGGCATACCCGCGCCATACCCAACACCTCTACACTGAAGGCTTAGATCCTCTATGTCCATAACCTATCCAGCTAAGTAGTGCCCTCACACTCAGTACACGATGCACTCGAGCCCGCTTCACAATATGATAATGCACTTGTGCCTCCTATCCAGCAGACCCATGTAGGGCACGGGCGCGCTCAGTATGCAAATTCAATTATGGAAGGATTTATAACATTTGGTAAATCCCTAGCTATAATTCATATAATGGAGTGAGATGAGGCGTCTTTGAATAGCTAGAGGCTAGGATTTCTTAGAGAAAAGAGTTTTTTTGAATGCCCAAGCTGTTTCTCTCTTCCCTCTTGATG
Source organism: Phalaenopsis equestris (assembly GCF_001263595.1). NCBI lineage: Eukaryota > Viridiplantae > Streptophyta > Magnoliopsida > Asparagales > Orchidaceae > Phalaenopsis > Phalaenopsis equestris. The sequence goes on from NW_018165241.1 coordinate 274,517, forward strand.
GGAAAGACCATTGGCATAGTTTTTATTGCGGTTTATGTGAGAGATATGCCTTGGAGCATATTAAATATATAATGAGGATCAATATATGATATATATATATATATATATATATATAAAGTGTGTAATCATAATACCTTTATATCAATTATATATATATATAGAGAGAGAGAGAGAGAGAGAGAAGTGAAAAGTAATATCTCTTACTTACGTGTAAATTAATATCCCTATTTATAGAGGAGAGGGTAAAATATAATGATATTGCATTTTTGTCACTACTTTAATGGGAGATAAACATGATATTCTAGATATTTTACCCATATGAGTCAATTGCTCAGCTACTCTCTAACTTGGTTGGTTAAGCGTATTTATCCTTTAGTTAGTAAGGTTGGTACAATTGGCTTGACTCAGTCGGTGCTATCAGTCGAGTTGGTTGAGTCAGTGCTACTAGTCGGCTCAACTTATTTGGCTTTGAGTCAAGGAACTGACTTGATCGACCAGGCTTGTTTGATTGGATGATCTAGTATGACAGTTGACCCTTGATCTCTAGATGATGAGCTCATGTCTACAGAGTGAGACTGGACTATTGGGTAGAAGGTGAATCACTGTAACTTAATAGACAACTCGTTTCTTGATGAGAAGAGCCTATGGGATGACTATGAAATATTTTGTTTGTCAATTCTTGATCACTGATGAGGTTTCTCTCATGGGATGGCTGACGATATTGAGAAACTATGTATTTTGTCGTGTTGGATCTACCAAAAGGTAGGTTTATGCCTTTGGTTCTCTTTCTTGTATTGGTTATTTGTCTTGTTTTAATCCAATTGGTTCGGATTCCAATTGTTCGATCATTCTTTTTGTACTTCTTTTGGCTTGGTTGGTCTTTGGCTTTATCTCAGATTGCTTCGTTCGATCGGATAAGCGAGCCTCAAGGTTTTCTGTTGGTTGGCTCTCCTTTGTCCCACTTTCTTCCTTCTTAATGCCTAAATCTCCTCGGGATCAACACTGACACATTTTCAATGTACACTATCATAATAAAATAATTTTAGTATAGGTTCTCTTATTTTTCTATTCATTGAATACAATTGCAAGCTTTTATAACTGTTAAATTGTTAGGTTATTCCTAGTATATTGTATATTTTCAAGAATACGCAAGAGTCTTGTCTATTGAAGTTGTTAATCTTGATTTTAGAGGCATGCCCTTCGTGGATGTAAATGTACTTCTATAGAATGATGGAATTATTATATTTTATTGGACCTATTAGAGAATTATGATTATCATGTTTAAATAACTAAAATGCAATCTACTCATATGTATATAAACATATGTTAAATGATGACTTACTTTATTTGATATTCGATGATATAGTTACCATGTGTTGTGAAAATTAAATAATAAAAGAAATTTCTCTAAAAAAGGAAATATAAATTGCAGTCATAATGATTTGACTAGTACAAATACAAAGTTTGTGTCATTTTGGGTCATGATAGATGAGTAAAAAATATTATTGAGTAATGTTTGTTTATTATTTAAAGCATGACAGAACCAGCTTGAAAGCATCTTCAAACCATAATCGAATAAAGATTTAACTTTTTTTTTTAAGAATGATCAAATACTGATAATTAAACAATGATAAAAAAAAATCTTTGAACAAAGATAGAAATAGCTTTGAATGATTATCAAATATTTTCATAGTATTGATAAAACATGTACCAAATAAGGATTGAAAATCCTAAAGCATTTTCAAATAATAAGTAAAGTTTTTATAACAATTTTCACACTATGATCAAATCATCTTCAAACATAAATTGAAAAAAGATCAAACCTCTTTTAAGGAATTTTATTAATGATAATCAAATAATGATCAATGCATCTATGATCAATGATTAAATCTTCTTTAACTTACTTCGAATTTTATTCGATCAGGTTTAACTATGATTGAATAATTATCAAAACATCTTGATTCATTTTTTTAATGATTTATTTGTTTCATCATATTTTGATCATTGTCCAAAGATGGTTCAATGTTGATTCAACTAATATATTATTATCATTCAATTAGTTTTTGAGTAGTCAATATAATATCTATTGACATTTTGAGTTTATGGTTTATCAACCGGCATTAAAGTACTAACACCATAATTAATCCTAAATAAGCCAAATGAATAACACTTCTAATTTTCATAAATGATACAAAAAGAAAGAGTATCACTGTAAAATATCACCACAAAAAAAAAAAACAAAAAAAAAAGTTTAAAGTAGAGAATGTACCTGAAGAGGTAAGGGTAATTATTTGTGGAGGTTTTAACTTATTGTTAATGATAGAATATTAAAAAGGATATTTGGCCCGAATGGACATCTAAGCATTTCCTAAAAGAAAATAAATACAAAAATATTTTTCCAATGTTGTTATTATGAGGCATATAAATTCAAATTGCTTATAATGTTCATTTCAAAATTTAAATAAAATTAGCCATTTTATATTCATGGACTGCTTACTAAAGCCCTTCCTGAGAGGAATTGGTTCAAACTACTTTGAATTTAAATCTTAAATCAAAGTTTACTTTAAACATAAAGTAAGTTAGGTGTGGACTTAGGCTGATGATGCTAGCTAAAGAAGATATTTTGGGACAAAAATATATGAATTTATGATGGGAGCATGTTAGGGGTTAGTCAATGGGAGGAGTTGTGTGTGAGATAAAAAAGATTTCATAATGGGAGCTCACTAAGACTTATCAATGGTATTGACAATGTGTGAGGAAAAGATGATTTTATGATGGGAGCTCCTTGGGGGCTTTATTGATAGGACTAGCGATATGGGGGCTCGCATTGGGAATTGTGGTGCATGAAAAGAAGATGATGTTAAGGTGAGAGCTCATATAACCGACAATAGGTGAGGAGAAATGATTTTTTGGATGGAGTTCGTTTGGGGCTCATCAATGGGGCTAGTGTTGTGTCAGGAGAAGAATATTTTACAAAGTAAGTTCATTTGGAGTAAATGACAGAGATGATAGTGAAAGTGAAAAAGAGGCTAAATGTGGATAGCATCTTAGGACTAATGTCAAATGTGCTTGCTATGAACATACAATCCTAATAACTTTTGTTTTTGGTTCTTTTTAAAAAATCGGAGTCGCCAACCTGTGTAATCATCGTCTTGGGATTTTCTTTTCCAAAGGGCCCTTTTACTTGAATTGTAAGAATGATTCGAAGTAAAGGAGGGATCAAAAAAGAAGAAATTAAGGCGGAGACTAGATAGAAAAATTTAGAAATAACCCAAAGACTTATGTAAAATAAACCTCATGTGATAAGTCAAAAGTGTACGTCCAAACGGGATTAGATCGAGACACATTGAATCAAATAGCCACAAGAGAATGCCTATATATGTTACCCATGTAACCAGAGAACCAAATTTCTTTATTTGTCCTGGGGTCAAGAGCACTTCCAAAGGGACGTATCCAATTTGATTAATTATATCTTGGAGGATGCTCAAGAATACTCTCGATTAAATGAGTCCCACTACATTTAAGGGGCGAGTAGTGATAGAGTGTCACAAAGGATGATTATCTCATAGAAGCATCAAGATGCATTCTAAGCTCTCGCTAAGCCACAAAACAGAAAGTGAGTCTCTCACGGTCCCAAATGAGTAGCAGCTTATGGGTGATCAGGGCCTATGAAATAATTGGGTTGTCTCGTAGGGTCTGCACTATGCTTTCATGACTAACTAGGTCATAAAGATAGATGGTGAATCACCGTTGGGCCTACAAGATGACATTGACAATGCGACAATGCGTCAAAGGAGCAACAAAGCTTAAAGGAGGTAAGCAAATGAAGGGTAGAGTAATCCTAATTGGGTAGAGATAGCCAGGTCAGGATACCACAGATCCGTCAACCCAAGCTATTATGACAATAAGTCTACCTGGATGTGAAGGTAGTCAATCCAATACAACCAAAGATCCTTAATCAGCCATCCATGATTGGTGTCTTCCAAGTGAACCTCGGTAGCCCTAAGATCAACAGAAGGAAATTCTAAATCCTATGACCCTATGTACATAAAAAGTAGAGGCGAGACTTATACCTACCAAAGTGGAGAGGAAGTCGTTGGACTGAAAAGAGAAGAAAGATACAACTACGAGGCAGGGACACTCTCATGAAAGACTTATTCCCCATCTGGGATGGGGAAGCCTCGAACACCATAAGTGCATTAGACAACCACATAGTAGAAATCTATGCTAAGTTCGACAGGTTGGAGAAGCACAGGGACTTCTTCTCGAAACATGCAAAATGATATAATTAGCCACAAGTGATAATGTGGAGGCTTTATTAATATGACTTGGGTGATAGCCATGCAATGAAAAACCATTTTAAATCTAACCTGAAGGTCATGCAGGAAAGTAAGAGAATGTTAGTAATATTTTAATCCTATATTTTTATTAGTGTTAATCTCTTGTTAGGATTTTGTAAAAAAATTATAATTTTAAGTCCTTAGGAGCTTAGATTATATTTTCAAGATTGGTAGACAATAAATAAGCTAAGAAAGCCAAAATAACAAGCACACTAAGCCATAAAGTAAACAAGCCAATTATAAATAATAAGACGCCAGGTGCTGCTGGGTCAACAACAAATCTCAAAAATAGAAAAAAGGACGGTTAGACTCCGCATAAACATGTCTGATCCTAATTCTATAAATCATAGAAATTTAGAATTAATGAACGAGAAACGAGCCTGCAACTCCTGGTACCCGTCACGTGGTCCCCCCAATCAAGCATCTCGAAACCCGTGCCCATACCTTATCTCTCAGACATACTTGAGCCCAACAGACTTTAAAAAGTACATAGAAAAAGTAAAAAAAGACTTGATGTGCAAAACAATGGGGTAGTATAGAAAGCTATCTACATGCAATGTTGTGAACCATGTCGGTGGAAGGAGAGCTAAGAAACACCTATAGAAAATGCGTTATTATAAATCATTGCGCTCCTCCAAGTTGGACATGGCTTTCTGTAAAAAATTTGCGCTAACATATTAGTGTGCATGTCTCACACCCATGAAAACACACAAAAGACAGCCCGTAAAATGATGTCTGGTTAGGGCAACCAAACCAACAAAAAAACTATATCTACAATGTAAAAAAAAATTACCTAGCAACCTAGTTCTAGGCTAGCACACCATCTAATATATAATGTCTTAGTCACAACATGTAAGTGTGTGTACGGTGTAGGTAAAAGGCTGATATATGTTTTGATAGGGTTGTCATCCCTAGCACCATCCAAAAGATCCAAGAATTCTAAGAGATGCCACTAAATGTAGGTTTTATATGAATAAAAGCTTTTTAGAATGTTGACCTCATGTATGACTTAAACTATATGCAATAATTTCAAAGTAGATTTTAAAAATACGATGCATACATAATAAAAAATATAATTTTCTTATATTTTAAAATTGGCCCTTAGGAAGAAAAAACCTAAGTGACACCTATTAGACCCCTTGGAGTCTTAGCACAACATACACGTGCTAGTTACGGTGCGATAGCTAGTATTGCCCACCAAGACATGCTAGCAGGAAATACTCGCTACCACGTCATGACCAAAAGAGGGTCATTAAGCTAGTGATTTTGGTCTGTCATCAAGAAAATTGGGAATGCAGATGCGGATGCAAAGTGATCCCGTGATTTGTGAGTGCTCTAGCAAGGTAGGAGTGATCATGAGATAATCAATATTTATCATAAGTATACAGTGACATATACTAGTGACAAATACACTGATAGTGCAAAGATGCACATGCAGAGCACATTGCACAGAGGATGTTATTCTTGGCCACATAGGGTATAGGACGCCATGAGAAAGAATTACACATTGCCCCAATAACAATCAAACACACATACAAATTACATGCACATACAAGGTATGGTGAATCGTGCAAGCAACTAAGCACATGCCACATCTAATAGAGTGTGCTCGTGACATGTAGAGCGTCGTCACGAGAGATGTGTAGTGTGAATCATATGGAAAGAGGGGTTAGAGACTGAAGATCATGACCAGAGCTTGGTGAAAGTTGTATACCTAAGTGGAGATACATTGCGCACCAGGCGGTTTCAGAGAATAGGAGGCACAACCCAGGCCAAGTGGCACGATGACAAACATGCGACGCTCCAAAGTGGTCTTGTAGGAGGGTGCGGTGGTGTAAATATCATTAAGGAGAATTACACATCGGGTAACCTTAATGTACAAGTCGTCCCCAAGGAAGATACACGAGAGTCCAGAGTGAGTGTGGGAGAACACAGGTTCAAATGCAAATTTCAAGCATGCAACACATGAATACACAAGCTGTCATGTAAGAAAACATGCAAAAGTTCGATAATGCAAATGCATGAAGTATTGCGACCAAACGAGGCACAAATACCATTATGAACATATGAGAACATATGCTCACAGGGGCACAACAGAGTGATGGTGCAAATGTGCTAATGAGCAGGATGTAAAACTTGTAATAATGAAACATTCAACTGAAATCGGTCGATCGATGTGATAGAGCCGATAGAAGTGGTCGATTGAGCCGATCACGTCAGTGACAGCCGATCGGTCGAGTTAACAAGAAAGTTTAGTCAAGAGCATCAAGTCGATGACAACTGATACATCAAATCGATAGAAATGCTTGGTCAAGCAAATCGGGCCAGTGATGACTAATGGGTCGAGTCGACAGAAAGGCTGGTCAAGGAGGATACACGTACCCCAAATAAATGATCATAACATATGAAGACACGACCAAAACATACTTCACCTCACCTCGACGTCGTTGCCGTTCTGGAAGCAATAAGGAGCTTCAACAAGGCCTCAGGCTGAGAAGGAGGGCCATGAGGAAGCTTTGGCCACACACAAATCTAGAGGGAATGTCGGTGGAGGTTCTACCTAAGGGAGGAAGCACCATCCAGCATTGGTGAGGTTGTCGGAATCCCATTGTTGCCTTTCTAGTCAGCTATAATCATGGCCACACTGTGAGGGTATCTCATGAAGGCGATGCGGGAGAAATGGAGAGAAGGGGAGGTGTAGCGAGGGAAAATGTCAGAGCTAGTTGCGAGCGTTGAGGGAAGCTGCTGGTAATGGCCGATTAGAGATCGAGCAGGTTGGAGGCTAGGCTAGGGCCTGCACCCCCTTTTTTCCGTGAAAAACCTTGGGGATGTCATATGAAGAGGTACGACGGTAGGTAAGCTCGACGCGGGGTGAGGTGGCCGACGACGAAGTGTCGCAATTGTGGGCTGTGTAATAGAGAGGGGCTTCCACGGAGAATATAAGCTATCCAAGTTGTCTCTGCCACGGTTACAAAGCATCCTTATGGCTGCCACGGAGAACCCCCAAGTCATATGGTTTGAGAAGCATCGAAATTGAATGGTTATGAAGTCAGAAGTGTCATAAGATAAGATGTTCTCATTAAAGAACTGATTGAGAAGTCAGATGGTTCGAGAAGCATTGTATGCTAAATGAACAGAGAAGTCAAGCAATCTAAGTTGCATTAGTAAAAAACAAGCAAGACAATTCTCACCAAGTACAACATCACAATATCGTCGGATATTAAGATATCATGACCAGACACAGATGGGTTAGATAACCGAAGAGGTCTAACCAATACGTCATGTACTCCAATATAGCAGTAAAAATTGACCAGATTGGTCAAAAATATCTAAAAGGGGGGAGTAGAATGACCCAAGTGGTCCTACCATAAGGGTACTTTTGTAACACTAGCAAGATGAATCTTGCTGGGGTTGTTTTGAGGAAATGAAGATATTCAGCTTAGGCATGAATCAATAAGGTAAGCAAAGTATTGTAGCTGATGTGATGTGCCTCCTCCAACAAGGCGATAAGAATCGCTCGTATGTCTAGAAAAATGTCAAGAGAGGGTTAGACTAGTTGAGTGGTCTACCCAAGAAATGTGTATCCCTTGAGCTAAACCATATCCGTGAAAAGATATTCACCACATGCATTTATGATGAACAGGACGAGCACCTCTTTCTCATTCATGCAGGATGAAGAAGACATGCACATCTACCATACTCGTGACGATTGGGTACTTTGATTTTGCACCATGCATAAAGTAGGTTGTCGAAAGGCATGGTAAGAGAAGTGCATGGTTTTTCTCATACTGATTATTGGTTACACCAGGTATAGGAGACCATATGAGACTTACTCCTTGCCCGAAATACAAATCATAAATAATTTTAAATAAGATGCATGATTTCTCTTACATGTAGTGGTTGTGAACTTCATCGAACAATTCTTAGTAAGTATAGAAATCATTACTAATAGTTCACAAGGAAGGCAAGTCAACTTCTAGAGGAAGGGCTGCCTCGATCCCGAAGGTAGATGGGCGAAGCGAAAAGCTAGTGGGTGGTAGCCTACAAAGAAGGCAAGTCAACTTTCGACGTAAGGACTACCTGGATCTAGAAGTCAACACGTAATGGGTAAAATGAGTAGGTTTCTACATACAAAGAGGGCAAGTTGACTTCGGAGGAAAGGACTGCCGGGACACGGAGGTCAATGCATAAAGCGTAGGAGAAAGTGGGTGGTAACCCACAAAAAAGGCTAGTCGATTTTCAAGAGAAGGGCGACTTGGAACCAAAGGCCAACATGTGAAATGTGGAGAAAGTGGGTGGAAGCCTATAAAGAAGACAAGTCAAGTCCCAAGGGAAAGACTCCTACAAACTTGAAGGTCAACGCATGAAGCATAAAACAAGCGAGTGGGTGAATGTTGTACCGTATGCCTACTAAGCTTATGAGAGCTTTTCATGTCATTCATATTTTTTTATTGGAGTGCAATATTTTTTTAGGAGGCTTATCAGGATCTTTTTAGAATCCTTGGTTAAATTGTTAAAAATTATTTGATGAGGCATACCAAATTAATCTAGTGTGAGAAGCTTCCGTGTTGGCATCTTAGATTTATAACCAGATACACCATGCAAAATATAGAATTTGCAAAATCTAGGTCCGAATGGAATTTTCCTTAATTATTATCTTCCATAATGCATATCCTTTAATTTCTTTCACCCTTAGCCTAAGTATGCCTCGTTATTCTTATTTGGGTGTTAAGAAAATATTTGTTTTGGAGACATCTTTAAATCAATTACTAATCCATCGACTATCCCAATGTCACTAATTCCATGAACCTAATAACCTAAGGATTTTATCAGGAGAAATTTGAAATCAGAAAGTTTTTTATGTTGAAACTTCTGATTTTTCTATTTTCCTCAAGTTTGTTCTCAGGAGTTGGCCAATTTTTAGCTATAAAGCCTTTCACACTTTTTGTTTTCCTGAGAATTATTGTAGAGCTTCTTTTTTTTTAATACTCTTTTGGAGTTATTTTTTTTAATGTCAAATTTCTTTTCACATCAAAATCCTCTTAAATATAGATTTTTAGAATTTTATGATCCATTACTTGTTAAGCTTTCATTGATTTAATTAATCAAAAAGTAAAAGATTTAAATAGTCATTAAAATTATTCACATTTTAATAACACCTATTTAATCATTCTAAGATGTTCTCAGAACTTGGATGAAAGTTTATTAAAGTGAGGGATTCAGTATTCGAGACTTAATTAGACTCCATGAATATTCGCAAATCATAAGAAAACTTTGTTGATGGTGTAATTACGCTCACCCTTTATATCTATCTGATATCATTGGATGTCAAGATGTTGGATGGGGTATACCTCAATTTCATAAGCCAGGTAGTCTAACCAATATTGTCAGATGTTGAGATGCTCCGAAGAGACATGGACCAGTTGGATAAGCAGAGTGCTTTAACAGATGCAACATGAGACTTGATAAGGTGATGAGAATCATCCAAGTTAATCAAAATATCAGTGAGTTTGGGTGCATGAAGTAATCCAACCCGCAACGATGCTCTTTCCCAAAGAACTGGTTAGAGAGTCAATGAGGCTCCTATAGAGTAAGGCACCATACTTTAGTCACGCAGCTAGAAGCTAAAGATAGCCCGACTAAACTACTTGCTAGATTAATAAAGTGACCCAGCAATAAAATGTTCTCATCAAGAACTAGCCAAGAGGCAAGGTAGTTTGATTAAACGAGGCACTCTCAGATATTAAATGAAATGTGTATCTGAAGCGTTGATTTGTTGTGTATTGTTTTTATAAATATTTTTTTAATATTACAAAGCACACACGCGACAGTGCTAATAATAAATATGCAATTCAATCCCAATAAAATAACAACTTATCAATAATAAATATGCAATTCAATCCCAATAAAATAACTTTCGTAAAAATAATTTTGTCTTTTAAAATCTTTAAATTGCCCAATCCTGCAATAATAACTCAACTATACGTATTGCTCAAGTAATAAAGGGCTCTATTAGAGACCTAGATATCGATTCCACAGGAAAATTGGAAATGCTTATGAATAAATTCTTATGGCTATAATGTAAAACAAAATTCAAACTTCAAAACATAAGTATAAAATTTAAATATAAAATAATTGAGTGTATCCTAAATAAAATGCAGTTAAAAAAACTAAGTTAACTAAACTTATTGTAGGGAGTAAAAACAGTTATATATAGAAGGAGTATTATTCGGCTCCATTCATGTTGATCATTAAAAATAATACAAAAGCTTCCACTGGAAAGGTCCCCTAACTATAAACCAAAATACAAATGACACCTAGAGAGTGACCAATCCACAAAAAGATAACATACAAGAACATAGAAAAAACTAAATAATGATAAAAAGAGAAAAGGAAGCCCCAAAAAAACTAGATATTTTTGTGTTGATTAGCTTTGATTCTTAGATGAGGAGTCTCCAACTTATCACCATGAAGTAGGAGAGCAAGAGGGGTAGGTGGCCTTGTTGCAACATAAATGGAGTTCGTATAAAGGCCATGTCTGGCAAGCCAATTAGCAGGTTGGTTACCTTCTTTGTAGATAAAAGACATATTAACTTTAAACAGCTTGTTGAGATTGTCAATTTTCTATTTCCAATGTATATGATGCCAAGAGGATAGTTGTTCAGTGTTGAGGAAAGTAATCAGTTGAAAAGAGTCCACCTCAATTCACAGTTTATACCATGCAGCTTTCAGTGCAACGGTAAGGGCCCAGTAAAGAGCAATAAGCTAAAATTCCAGAGCATCATGGGCCTCAGTAGGAGCATGAAAGAACAACAAGCATTTGCTAGAGGAATCCAGAATCCCACCCCACGATTGCCAATTTTTGGTTTCCGATGTATGTGGTGCCAAGAGGACAGTTGTTCAGTGTTGAGGAAAGTGATAAGTTGAATAGAGTCCACCTCAATCCATAGTTTATACCATGCAGCTTTCAATGCAAAGGTAAGGGCCCAAAAAATAGCAATAAGCTCAGGTTCCAGAGCATCATGGGCCTCTGCAAGAGCATGAAAGAACAACAAGCATTTGCTAGAGGAATCTCTGAAAACCCCCCCACCCCAGCACCCCATTCAAAAAAGCTACCATCAATATTAATCTTCATGGTATGTTGATCAGGGGGTTGCCAAATAACTGTCTGAGGCAAACTGATATTAGGGAAGTTGTTAAGTTGAATCAGCTTGTTTAAGTAGGAAGCACAGTTTCTAGTAACCTTGGAATGATGAATAGGCTTGTCTTCATGTTTTCTGTTGTTTCTGCACATCCATAAGAACCAGGCCACAATGAAAGGGATAGAATCACCTTTCTTACTTTTCCAGCCGTGACATCCATCTTTGAGATTGGACCAGTCTTTATCCAAGCCCTCAACTTTAATCTTAGTAAGAAGTGTCTTCCACACCTCTTGAGCAAACTCACATTTAAAGAAGAGGTGGTTGTTGTCCTCTTCAAATATCTGACAAAGATAGCATCTAAAAGGCCCTCTCAAACCCTTAAGTTTAAGAATATCATCAGTTGGCAGCAGATTGTTGAAGAACCTCCAATAAAAGAATGATATAGAGGGGGATAGATATATGTCCCAAATGGCTTCACCCCAAGGGACTTGATCCCAACAGTAAAGTTTGGCATAGATGACTTTAGTCAAATTTTGGTTAGCATAGCTATGCCAAATAATTTTGTCTTTCCAACCTTTATCAAAAACAATCTTAGTAACTTGAGATAGGTGGGGCTCCTGTAGAATGGATTGGAGCTTAGTAACAGACCAGGAGTCCCCATCCCAAAGATCACAAACTGAAAGGTAAGGGTTGAAATCAGAGGGGGGAGCCCCTAGCCAGTTTTTAGGACACCAATGGTCTAGCCAGAAGTTCACTTGACCATTCCCCAAATCCCAAATGTACATTTCTTCAGTAAGGTGTCTAATTTTAAGCATATTAGTCAAAATTCTAGAGTCCCCCAACTTTTTGGAGATGAGAGATGGGCGTTGTCCTTTGCAGTATTTTCCTTTCATGAACTTAGCCCATAGGGAAGCTTGGGATCTGAAATTGATCCACATCTTACAGAAATTAATCTATGTGATTTGTTGAAGTCCCTTGAACCCCATCCCACCTGCCATGTTAGGTTTAGCTGCCTTTTGCCAA
>NW_018165241.1:287942-306096 GCF_001263595.1 Phalaenopsis equestris
AGATTTGGAGCTGTCAATGGTGTTTAAGGCATCCCAAATTTCATCATCAGAAGGGGGTTCAGTGAGTTTGAGCTGATTAGTGTAATCTAATTCTTCAGTAAAATAGTTTTCATAATCAGTATTTAGATCAACTAAAGAGTTCAGTAAGGAGTTGTAGTACTTAACAGCATCCAAAGCAATAAGATCATTTTCATTAATCCATCTACCCTCAGAAGAGTAAATAGAGTGAATGGTATTGCACTTCCTCTTGTATCTAATATAAGCATAGTAAAACTTAGTGTTTCTGTCACCTTCAGTAAAAATGTTAATAGAAGCTTTTTGTTTGAGTAACAGATCTTGTATGTCAATAGCATTGAGCAGATTAGTCTAGGCAGTGAGCAGATCAGTCTCAGTGGCAGTTTCATTCTGAATGGTAGCTTTATATTTCTCTACTTCCTTTTCAGCAGATAAGGCAATGGGAAAAACATTTCCAAAAGTCTCCCAACCCCACTTTCTCAATGCTTTTCTTGTTTTTAGATGAAGGAGGCTAAGTTTGATGAAAGGGTCAGTATGGTCAATATCCATCCAATTAGAAGCAACACAACTGATGAATAGGGGGTGAGTGGACCACATATTAAGATATCTGAAAGGGGGGTGATATGTGATATTGCTAGGGGAAGAAATAGATATGAGAAGAGGTCTGTGATCAAAACCAGTGAGTGTTAGGTGAGTAACAAAAGTTAGGACATAGTGCTCATGCCAACAGTCATTCACTAGCACCCTGTCAAGTCTTTCCCACAATAAACCCCTTTTCCAAGTGAATTTAGGACCATCGTACCCCAAATCAAACAAACCAGCTTGTTGTATCTGATCATTGAAGAAAGTCATTTTGGACAGATTAGGAGGTCTCCCCCCAGATGTCTCTGTTGCAGAAGTGATACAATTGAAATCTCCCCCAACCATCCAGGGAGACTTCATATTAGTACTGATGAGATGTAAGCCTCTATCAGCTTTGAGACTTCCAGCATAAATGAAAGTTGCATACTCCAGATGGCCTTGATTCAGAGAAGAGAGATGTATAAACTGTGGATATTTAGTAATCAAATCTAAGATTCTGAATCAATTTTATTTCAAGAAGAATTATAATTCATCATATTAAGAATACTTAGAATATTCATATGAAAAAGAGCTTCCTATAAACTTTACTAGTAAGAGTGCTAATACTCAAATATAAGTTTAAAAAATGTAATAAAACCTTTTTCTCCTCAAGTTGATTCAAGTGAAGTCAATTTTTTATTAGACATTTCCTCAAGCTTCTCCTCACATTTATTTTTATTCAGGTGTTTCCAATCCCTTCTTTTTTATTTTATTTTACTTTTTTTAAGTGAGGATTACTATATATGGATACCCTTTAATAGTTTTGAACTTCACTATCATCTTCTCAAATTTAAAATTTTTACATTTCTTTACATTTCTTTATATTTCTTTATTTTATAAATTCATATTAGTTTTAATGATTTTTCATAAAGTTTCATTCTTTTCTTCTTACATGAAACTCTAGAATTCTTAATACTTTAAAAATACAATTTCTTTACTTTAAATAGAAAAAACATATTCTTACCCTTTCATATCAAATATCTTTAACTTTAGAATTGACATTTATTATTAAAAACTTGTACCTAAATTTATCATAATATTTACAAACATAAATATAGTCATTTAAAGCTAAACTCTAACATCCAAGTTCATGTTAAATTAATTTTAAGAAATATAGCTAATTGAGAACAAATAAAATTTAGCTTATTCTTTTTTAAAAGAAATTTTTCTTTCCCCCAAATTTAAGTTTTTAAGTAATTAAAAATGTTTAGTACAAAAATTTTTGAAGGTGAAAGAAAACAGTAATTACATAAAAATAAAAAACTAACATGTAGAAGATTTCTGAATATGAAACTAGACTCAAGTATACTGCAGGTACTAACTTAAAAATACAGTTTTAAAAACATTAAATGAAACGCAGTATATTTCAAAGGATTTGCTAAGAATTAAAAACATAAACAGAAACTAAAAATATTAAAAATGCAAGAAAAATAAAAATCTACAATTTCAATTACAGTCCACAATACAACATTAAAATGAAAGTTCCTACTACAACAATTTTAATGACAACAAATAACAAACATTCAAATTAACAAACAAACAAGTAAACAAACAAACTAAACTCCAAAAATATCGATCTTCATCCTCTTTCTCATCATCATCTTCTTCTTCTTCTTCGTCTTCATCATCATCATCATCATCATCATCATCATCATAAGGACTCAAATTGCGGCAAGTTGGAAATTTCACATTGTAATCACCCTTTAGATATCTTGTCATAGTCTTCTGATATGTTATATCATGTTGAACTCTCCTCTACTCATATTCATCATTATAAGATTTCTTGCTTCAAGTGCTCCAATCCAATTTTGCAGATTCACCATATCCATTTGTTGTATCATAACCTGCTCCATAATGTTCTCAAGTGAAGCAGATTTGGAAGTAAATGCCCCTGCAGTAGATGTTGAGGGCCTGTCACTTCCTCCACTCCTGGCTTCAACAAATGATTCAAATCCTTGGACTGTCTCCCAATAAGTTTTTGTGGTTGTAGCTTTTCTTCATTCCTATGAACTCTACTCGTGATTGTTCACACAAAGTGAAAATCAGGGCAGGGTATCCCAAACCACTAGATGTAGCACTCCTGACTATACTCCGAGCATGATGTACTATAAGAGCACCAACATCAACTATCTTCATTTGCTGAATACAGAAGTTTAGCACAGCTCTTTCCGTCGTTACTTCGCTGAGATGATTCGTTGGAAGCAATTTAGCAGAAATGAAGTAATGACATACCTTTGATTAAAAAGTCATCATGGAAGTGGAGAAATTAACTTTCTTATTGTTCTTAATTTTTCATTCTCCCATTCCATCAGTTAAAAAGGCAATTACTTTATTCATTGATGAGTCAGTCATCACGAATGCAGCATATTCACAATGGAACACATTCCTCAATCCATAAAATGCATTTATCTTTTCTCTGGAAAATTCAACTTACTTGCTTTTCACGAAGATGTGAGTATCATAAGTAAATCGCAAGTTGGAATAGAACTCAAGAATCATAGGAACAATTGCTACTGCAGTGAAGTAGCAGAATCTCTCCCAATTTTTAGCGATGATCAACTTCTCGATCTCGCCTCCCAGGTTAGAAAATGCTCATTCCTGGATATTTTTTCTTGAGCCCATTTGAGTGTTGTAACTATGTTGGGCTTTATAATTGACAAATCTTCTCGCGTTGAAATCTCCAATAGGCTTTCCTCTTTTTACTCGTGGAGTCGTTTGAATTTCTATGGAAATCCAAATAAAATCCAAATAAATTACAAAATCGAAAATCTAACTCCATTCTATGGAAATCCAAATAAAATTCAAATAAATTACAAAATCGAAAATCTAACTCCATTAGTAAGATTATTTGGTAAGAAACTTTTCACCATGGGTTTTCTATAAACTTTATTATCAAATTCCCTAATTTTCGGATTACCCATAACGTAGGATAAACCCATGGCGAAAATAAAAAATTTTAAAGTTAAAGTAAAGCTCTTACCAAGAGAAGATGAAATCTAAGATCTTTGGCACTTGAAATCTTCTCAAATCCGTACAATGTCAAACCATAAGTCGTGGTTTAAAGGTGGGAAACGACCCAAACAGTAAAAATGGGGCTTTACTGGGCGATTTCGTTGTTTTTAACCTAATATGGCTTTTTCGGGAATTTAGCGCCTTAAGCACCAACGCCAAAATTTCCAAATTTCATTTTTCTGTGGAAATCTATTGCATATCGCTTTACGTCAACTTCTAACTAACTCAAATAAACACTTATACTCATAATAAAACAATTTTTTAATACAAAACTTTCACAAACAACACGAAACTCACTTTTATATATAAATTCTGCACTATTACAAACTAACAATTTTCAAGCCATCAAAATCAAATTCAGTATTCAAAGCAAACCAAACATCCTAACACTGAATCTAAGTATTAAAATACTCAACAACAAACACAAATAAAATCTGACAATGAAAGAAAATGCAAGCTAACACAACACCATTACATAATTAAGCAATACTAAATACACATTCATGCATAAAGTAAGTTCAAACATCTTCTTCGATCTCGTCCTCTTGGATATCGCCCATTAATTGTTAGTGCATGTACAAGTTGTAGAAGGGATCAATAAGGAAATTCATCCGTCGAATCTTCCTCAATCCAAGCATGTTTCTTGAACATATATACCAAACCATCTTCAAAACATCAAGTATGTTCAAAATGTTCTTTCATCCTCCAATCCAGATGATCCAACATTTCAAAAATATTTCCAATTGCATGCATAAGTTCTGTACCTCTTTCTCTATCTTCTTGATCCTCTTCGGAAGTGCATTCGAACTGAGGTAAGACTAAATAGGTGATGAATTCTGGGATGATTGGTCCATCAGTATATTCATATAATTCTCATCTCCCATTCTCATGCAATTGCAATAAACTTCTGGGTTCATAGACTTCCAAGGAAGAAACACTTTTTCCTAACTTTCATAAGACACTTGCAATTGACTGCAAAGTCAGAAAATAGTAAATGAATGTCCCAGTCCAGTAGTAGATCCATTGACGATCAAACCCACCCAAAATCGATTTCACAATTATTGCACGAACATCAATAGATTTTCCAGTTTGGATACAATAATTCAAAATAGCATTCTCCTTCGTCACTTTACTAATTTTCATAGTAGGGAGAAATTTTGATGCAATAAAGAAATGTCACTCCTTAGATGCAAGATTCAAAAATGATGAAGAAAAACTTCCCAATTTGCATCTTCATCAGTAAGAAATCGATAGAGTTCATTCATATTTTCTCTTGTAGGAGTAAAATTTGCATAGTGGCAATAGAGACACTTTCAATCTTAAACATATCGTTTATTCTTGAAGGAGTGAATTGTACACATCTGCCCTGTACGTAGACAATTCCTTGGTTGATTCCATTAAGTTATGCATAAAACTCTTTCACCAAAGGGACACGCAAAGCACTTCCAACGTCTCTAAGCAATAATTTCTTCCACTCGAGTATTCGATGTGTTGAATCCTCGATTCACAAATCTCCTTTTTTTGATTAGCCTCTTCTTCACGAGAACTCGATTGCACAACTTCTGCGCATCAAAACTAAAGAACATTCTCCGGTTGAAAATTTCATATCTTGCGGTATCTTTAGAGTGGGAAGCCATTGGATTTGCAAAATAGTAACCCTTCCCTCGTTTTCCCTTCTAAAATATGTTTAGGAATTAGTTTTTGGGAGTTATAAAGAAGAGAACCCGCCAAAAACTGCCATTTGAAACTTTTTAAGTCATTTTCGTCGCCGCGGCACCTCAGGCGTCGATTCTGGCGCTTCAGGCGCCAGTTCCAAAATTTGCACCGGTTTATTTTAAATCCGATTAATTCTCAAATCTTCCATAAACTTGGGTAAATAAAGATTATTTTAAATATTTTATGAATTTTCTCTAAAACACGAAATCTATAAAAATATGAATAAACAACGATAAATATGAGTTGCCTCCCATAAAGCGCTTGGTTTAATGTCGTCATTCTGATATTCCTAGTCTTTACTATGGGTGACCCAATATTAAAATCTCTTTAAAAGCTGGTCTTTGAATGTATATGGTTTCAGTTTGTGTCCATTAAATTTAAATATCTTTCCATTCTTCAATATTAATAGCTCCATGGGATAGACTTTTACAATTGTGAATGACCCATTTCACTTAGAGTTCAGTTTTTCAGGAAATAATTTCAATCTTATATTGTATAATAAAACTTCATGTCCAGGCTCAAATTCTTTTTTTATTATCTTCTGATCATATCTTTATTTCATTTTCTCCTATATATCCTAACATTATCACAAGATTTATTCCTAATTCCTTCAAACTCATTCAATTGCAATAATCTTTTCTCACCAGCAACTTTTAAATTAAAATTGAATTATTTAATAGTCCAAGAAGTTTTATGTTCCAATTCTACGGGTAAGTGACAAGTATTCCAGAAAATTAATCTATATGGGGACATTCTTATAGGTGTCTTATAAGCTGCCTTGTAAGCTCATAATGCAGTATTTAATTTAGTAGACCAATCCATTTTATTAAGATTCACAATTTTTTCCAATTATCTTCTGATTTCACGATTAAATACTTCTGTTGAACCACTAGTATAGAGAGTTGCAATCCTATGCATAATATTATGTTTTTCCACCAGATTAACAATTCTTGCATTCCTAAAATGAGATCCTTAATCGGTTATGATTATTCTCGGCATTTCATATCTTGTTAAAATATTTTTGACTAAAAATTTTGAAACACTCTGAGCATCACTTCAAGGTAAAATGATTGCTTCAATCCATTTTGACGCATAATTCACTGCATTCAATATATATACATTTCCAAATGAAAGTATAAATGGTCTCATAAAATCTAATCCCCATGCATCAAAAATTTCAACTTCCAAGTTAAAATTTAGAGGCATTTCATTTCTTTTTGAAATATTACATACTCTCTGACACCGATCACATGTTTTTATATATATATTAACATCTCTATATAAAATAGGCCAATAAAATCCAGATTGAAAAATTTTATGAACAGTTTGATTATTCCCAAAATGACTTCCAAATTCTGAGTCATGACATTTTTGGATAATTTCTTGAATTCTTTATAAGGCACACATATTCTCATAACTAAATCTTTGCATTGTTTGTGTAAATATGAGTCATCCCAAAAGTAAGATTTTGCATCGTGAATGAATTTCTTTTCTTGTTGTCTTGTTAATCCATATGGTAAAATACCACAAAAAATAGTTCACAATATCATCATACAACGGTATTTCCCTTTATTTAACAACATAAAGTTGTTCATAAAAAAAAGTTTCATTAATTTCTTTTTTTTAATCAAGTGTTTCTTCTTGTTCCGCAAGCCTAGATAGATGATCGGCAATACAATTTGATTATCAGTCCAATTATCAGTCCATTTCCTATCGACTACGACAAAATCAAATTCTTGCATCAGAAGTACCCATCTAATTAACTTTGGTTTCACATCCTTCTTATGCATCAAATATTTAATAGCCGAGTGGTCCGCATGCACAACACATTTAGCTCCAATTAGATATGATATAAACTTATCAAAATCATATAAAATTGATAATAACTCTCTTTTAGTAATTGTGTAATTAATTTGAGCATCATTAAAAGTCTTATTAACATAGTATATAACTTTAAAAATTTTATCATATCATTGCCCTAAAACAGCTCTAATTGCATAATCACTTGCATCACACATTAGTTTAAAAGATTTCTCCCAATCACGTGAAAAAATTATATGAGCAATAATCAAATTTTTTCTTCAATATTTCAAAAGCTTTAAGGCACCCTTGATTAAAATCAAAATTTGTATCTTTTTCCAGAAGTTGAAATAAAGGCTTTGCAATTTTTGAAAAATTTTTAATATATTGCCTGTAAAAATCCAACATGTCCTAAAAAACTCCCAACTTCTCTTACAGTAGTAGGTCTAAGTAGGTTAGATATAACCTGTATTTTTGCAGGATCTACTTCCATGCGATTTTCTGAACATTTATGCCCAAGTACAATTCTTTCTAAAACCATAAATTGACATTTTTCCCAATTTAACACTAGATTCATCTTTTCACATCATTTTAGAACTTTTGTTAAATGATTTAGACATTTTTCAAATTAAATTCCAAACACAGAAAAATCGTCCATAATGACTTCGATCTCTTTTTCAATTAAATCGCTGAAAATTGACATCATACATCTTTGAAATGTTGCAGATGCATTGCATAATTAAAAAAAACATTCGCCAAAAAGCAAAAGTTTCATAATGAGTAGTAAATGTTGTTTTCTCTTGATCCTCTGGAACAATAAGTATTTGATGATAATCGGTATATTCATCTAAAAAGCAAAAATATTTGTGCTCAGCCAGTCTACTCAACTTCTGGTCCAAAAATGGTAGAGGAAAGTGATCTTTCTTGGTGGCCGAATTTAATTTTCTATAATCTATGCATATTCATCATCTGGTGAATTGTCTTGTTGGTACTAATTCATCATTCTCATTTATTATGACAGTCACACCTCCTCTCTTAGGAACACGGTGAATTGGACTTACTCAAGTACTGTCTGAAATATCTTAGCCCAGCACTGCCAAAACTAAGATATATTATTTCAACATTTAACCATTTTAAAATTTCTTTCTTGACAACTTCTTTCATCATAGGATTCAATCTCCTTTAAAGATCAGCTCTTGATTCATGATGATCTTCCAATAAAATTCTATGCATACAAATTAAATGACTGATTCCTTTAATATTAGCTAATGTCCATCTAAAAACTTTCTTATATCTTCTCAAAGTTTCCAACAATATTTGCTCTTGCATATCAATTAATTCTGAAGATACATACTTTAAATGTGTAGGAAGTGTTTTCATTTCTTGTTCAGGAGGTTTCTCAATAGATGAAATCTAATTATTGTTATTATCTGTAGGATCTAACAGTTCAAATTGTTCTTGAACATAATTCAAATCTTCATTAATCACTTTCATAGATTCATCTTGAATTTTATCCTCATCTTCCAAATATTCTTTTCCAAATTTCTTTTCAAATGTCTTCCTGAAATATTTATGGCTTAAATATTCATAATATCCATTCTGAAGCATTCAATCTCTTGCTCTTTTGTAGGGTATCTCATTGATTTTGCAATATTGAATGTAACATTTTGCTCACTAACTCTCATAGTTAGTTATCATTTCTGCACTATGAAAGCTCTTATGCACTATGAAAGCTCTTCCAGTGACAAGAAATGTTCTTCCTAAAATGATAGGAATTTCTTTATATTCCTCCATATATAATACAATAAAGTCCACAGGAAAGATAAATTTATCAACATTTACCAAAACATCTTCTATAACTCTTTTAGGGAAGGTAATTGAACGATCAACTAACTTAAGAGTGTTACAATTGTAGGTGAAATGCCTTCTAAAGCAAACATCTGAAAAATTGATAGACATAAGATTAATACTGACTCCTAAATTACATAAAGTTTTTCCATAAAATATTTCGCCAATAGCGCAAAGAATAGTAAAACTACCAGGATCTTTAAGTTTTTTGGGAAGTTTTTTCTGAATTATAACGCTACACTTTTCACTAAGTGCAACAGTCACATTGTCTACAAACTTTTTTTTCTTCCTTCATGAACTTCACATAACTTGGCATTTGTTCTCATACTTCAACAAATATAATGTTTATCGTTAGTTTCCTCAATATCTCCAAGAATTTTGAAAATTGGTTATCTTTGTTTTTCTGCTTCAATCTTTGATGAAATGGAGGCGGTAGTCTTTCTACAGTGGTTTTTATTGGTTTAATAGAACATTCAGACTCAAAATAAAAATCTTCACCGAATTTTTCAGTTTCCACCTCTTCTTTCTCAACTTCAACTTCCACTTCTTTTTGAACTTTAGTTTCCAATTCTTTTCCACTTCTCAGTTGAATAACCTTAATCTGCTCTTTGTTATGATCTTTAGGATTTACTTCAATATTACTAGGCAACATTCCTGAAGGATTATTGTTAAGTGCAGTAGTAATACATTCAAACTAATTTTTCACGTTTCTACTTGCAGCTCCTTGACTTTGTAATTGACTTCCCATTTGCAATGTTAATTCTTCCATTGATAATTTCTTCTCCTTACTCTGTAAATTATTATTAAAACCTGAAAGTTAAAAGGTTTATAAGTTGAATTTCCTTGATTGTTGGAGTTTCCTAATGGGTTTGCAGCATGTTTTCCCATTGCGGATTAGCAAGATTAGAGTTATTGTTACTCCAACTGAAATTTGGATGATTTTTTCAACTAAGATTATAATAATTGACATAAAGATTGTTAGAACGATTATTTATTGCATTTAAAGTTTCTTAAAAAGATTGAGATTTTATCGTTTGTCCCAATTAGTTTTCCTCAAGCACAAATAGTGTCTCAGAATAATTCATTCTATATTGATTTATCTTCTTCGATATAACAACTATTTGGGCAACCAATATAAATATTGCATCAGAATCATAAATACTAGCTACTCTTTTTGGATTTACCCTTTTAGAGGGCCATTGAAAATTATTAATAGTCATATATTCAATTAAATAATATGTTTCATCAAATAGTTTTGACATTAATGATCCACTAGCAGTAACGTCAATTATTAATCTAAGAGATCCAACTACTCCATTATAAAAATTATAAAAAGTTTGAATTATTAATAGTTTGAATTATTAATCAATCTGACAATGCATGGTGTGGACACTTCCTAAGGAGATTTTTTAATATTTCCCAAGCTTCATAAATTGATTCTCCTTCAAACTGACAAAATGATATAATATCATTTCTTAGTTTAGCCATTTTTTTCATAAATTGATTCTCCTTCAAACTAACAAAATGATATAATATCATTTCTTAGTTTAGCTGTTTTTTAAGGTGGGAAATGTTTAGATAAAAATTTTTGTGATAAGTCTCCCCAAGTTCTGATAGATCCAGGTGATGACGACATCATTCGACACTCCATCATATTTAAATGTAGCACACAATTCTAGAAAACTAGCAAGGTGTAAGCTAAAATCTTCAATTGGTGTTCCTCCAAACTGATTGATTTGTACTATTTAGATAATAGCAGGTTTAAACATCAGAGTTTATATACTCAAATGAATTTCATATACTGTAGGATTAGCATAATCTCGGAAAGGTCTCTGATGATTTTCATTTCCAGAATTACTTACGTTGCAAGCCATTCGCTAGAATTATCTCTCTTTTTGTTGTTTTCAAATTTTTCTAATTGTTCTTTCTAATTATGAATCGTAAAGTACTAAATTTTCAGATCTTAAACTACGCATAAACAAATACAATCAACAATTAAAAATAAACAAACACAATAAAATATGAAAATATTCAAATTAAACTACAAATAAATTAAACTACAAATAAACTACAAATAGTTTTTCAGTTTAAATAAAATATTCTAAATTATAAAATTATTTACCAATACTTTCTGTTACTTCTCCGATAACGGCGCCAAAAACTTGATGCGCGGATTTGTTGTGTAATGTTTTTGTAAATATTTTTCAATATTACAAAGCACATACACGACAATGCTAATAATAATATGCAATGAGCTTAATAATCATTCTCTTACAAACACTTGAACCATGATTTTCGCCATTTTTAAACAAAAAAATAGGCGTCAAGGCAAAGTTGATATGATTATTACATGAGGGATTTAGTATAGTCGTAGAAGGCAATTGGTATAGAGATCCTAACGGTGAAGTGTAGTAATCCTAATCCCTCTCTAAGTTAGTTTTTCACTTAAGCTTGCTGTGGGAGCTAGTTTAGGATACTAGTTAATAAATTGGGTGAATTGGTTAATTCAATATGAGCATTAAAAGAGGCTTGGCTTCTATTAACCCATATTAGTCTAAGTAGGTCAAGTAGAAAATTTTGATTGAATAGGATCAAACAAAGGAGTCAAGAGGGCATCTAAGCATAGCCCCGTATCTAAGGGTTTTAACCAATTTGAAGGTTGAGACAAATTTGGCATAATTGAACAGATTTAGGTTTAATTGAGTAAAATTTCAACTGGGTCCAATTTTTATAAACAATGGTCAAATGGGCTCTTTTGAATGTGGTTCACTCATGGACATCCTATGAATGCTATAAAATGCATTTGGGTTGTCCAATTTGATGACTAAGAGAATTTGGGTCAATTGAATCTTTTTAAGTTCAATCGAGTCAAGCTTGGTTTGAATGACCTAATTGACCAACTCATGGGTTTTATTGGGATATAAAGGACATTGACTAACTTATAACCCTTCTAGAGGATTTTTATGGTCTATTGGATATGCCAAATGGTGGTCATAAGCCCCATTGGGCTCATGATGTTCAAATAGGCCAAGTCCGACTTTTCTTCGTTGAAGGGCTGACGAAGCCAAATCAAATGGGTCTTAAGGGTTAAATGATGTATTAAACACTAAAAGACAACATAGAAAAGGCTCAAATTGAACCATTATAGCAAAATTTATGAAAATGATCCCATAGGTTCAAATGGATTCAAGAAAAATAAGTTATGAGACTAACATAAGAAAGCTAGGGCTAGTTGGGCTATAATTGGGTAACACCAATGGTCAATTAAGCTCAAATAGATTGTAATTACATGATTGGAAGAGATTCATCCTATCAATTTGATCAAATAAAGTCAATTTGATAAAAAGTCAAGTGTTCTATCTCATTAATTTGAAGTTTAATCTAGTCAGTTTAAAGCATTAATTACAATCAATATAATCAAGTTAGTCAACATCGCCTAAGAGATTCATGAGAATTATTTTCGTTCAAATGAACCAATTTACTTAATTGGGCTTGGTCAATGGTCAATTAAGCTCAAGTGAGCTATAATTAATTAATTGAAAAATAGATTATGGCAAATTGGCCTAAGAGGTTCACGATGAGTGCACTATTAATGATGATGGCATGAATGAAAATAATCTTGATAGTTGGCCATTGGAGAATGCACTACACATTTCACCTGACGAACTTAAGGCAACAAAGTTCTCGCTTGACTTCACCCACTTGAAACATAATTGCTACGAAGCTTCCATCCTAATTCAATTGCGAATAGCAGGGCAGGAATGGCACTTCAAATATGGAATGTGTAGACTGAGGCATGTTCATTTTTAGTCTTCCAGCATCATTGCCTTATTAGTCTATCATCTTGGGCCAAAAAGATTGAGTTATTAAAATAGGCTGACGTGCTAGAACCATGGATGACAGTTAGCTAAAAGCTATTAAGAATCAACATCAAATAAGTGTGGGATGACTCTAGAAGAGAACATGCGATTAGGTCAATGGAGTGGCAAGTAATGCCTATTTGTCATTACTTTGAATTAGTCATTGATATGGATTTCTTCGATCATTTAACGTGCGTATTCTTGCTCACGCAAAATGCAGCTGGTATAGGAGACCCTACTAACGTGTTTGTGATGACAAACAAACACAAGGTTTCCACAAAAAAACAAAGTTCATTAGCAATGGAGTAAAACGTTTTAAATCTAATTAAAATGTTTATAAAAAAATATTCTTCCCCATCATCAACAAGTAAATTAGCATAATTTAGCATGTTAAATGAATGATTATTCACCATTTTCAAAACATCCCAATCAAGCTTTATATTCCCTAAAGGACATACCATAAAATGCACCGAAGTAACAGCTGCAACAAACCGTTTCTTCAAATCACCCCGTGCTTCCTCATTTTTGCTTTCCTTCTATGACTCATGTGTTCTCCACTCTGCCATTCAACCATCAGAACTGAAAACAGTAACTGAGAACTATATGATAGTTTAGAGGAATAAAATAGACCCCCCGGCCATCACAGTGTCGAGTAATCCGACCAACATTACATTTCTTTGAAAGTGTCTTCTTGTTAAAACGGTGTATCTGATGCTTGAATGGAGTTGATTATCCTGAATTACAGAGAAATTATTCAAGTGAGATTTTTCCTCTCATAATATGCTGCAATTATTTATTCTAGCCTCACAGAACTTAAAATACCTGATATGAATGCTAAAACAGAGATTTTGTTTTGCATCATGTCTTCCAAAGGGGGGCCATGTTTTCCATAATTCTGCTTGGTCAATCAGGTCACTAAAGAAAACTTGCAAATATGCCATTAGGCCGCCATCTGCGATGCATTTGTCCAAGCCGAATTTAGCCCAATTACCTCTCTGTTGTTCTAATTAGCTATTCTCCTGTTCCCGTCATATCACAGCATCATCAATGGTGATTCAGAGAAGCACACTTAAATAACATTCTGCAGAATCTGACCATCAATGGAGCTTCTCACATTCTACAAGCAAGAGATGCTGACTGCTTATTCAACATTTCTTCCCATTCAAATAAAATAAAATAAAAAATCCTATAAAGCTTGCATCTCAATCAGATTCAGCTCCACCAACCAAATCATCAATCAATTCAATTACCCTCTTAATTTTCCTCTCTCTGCATGCTACCCCAGCTAGTGCCAACCAAGTCCCAATCTCAGGCAAGAACCCCATCTCTGCTAAACCAAACAAAGCAACTGTGGCATCTACCAGCCTTTCAACCTCACAGAGCAACAATAACAACTTATTTGAAGCCGCATAATGAGGCAGAACCCCTCTTACAAGCATCAAACCAAGCAACCCAACCGCTCTATCAACATCACCATTCCCAAGTATACAATTCATTACAATCCTATAGCTCGCAACATTTAACCTAACACCTTCACGAGGCAATCTCTCAAGCATGACCATGGCCTCTCCAACCCTCCCTCCCCTGCACAATCCTTCAATCAACACATTGTATGTAACTACATCAGCTTTGCATCCGCTATCTCTCATCTCAGTGACCAATTCAATCCCCTCATCAAATTCCCCTGCTTTACAAAGGCAGTTTATCAACGTTGTGTAGCACACAGCATCAGTCTCCTGCCCAGCACTCTGCATCTCATTAAACAACTGTTTCACCTCCTCCAGCTTCCCTTCCCTGCAAAAGCCATTCATCAGCGTGGAGTAATTGAACTTGTTTGGCTCGCACCCGTTGTTCCTCATGAAAACCAATATCGTCTTCGCCTTCTCCACACTGTCGTGCCGACAAAACCCATCGATCAACAAATTATACGTAAGTGGATCGGGCACGATGCGGCCTCTCTCGATCATTTCCTCGAACAGTTGGAAGGCATCCTTGAGACGGCCTTCAGAGCATAACGCACCGATCAGCGTTGAGTAAGTTATCAGATTGGGGGTAGAGGACTTTGACTGACGCATTTCTTCGAGTAGATGGAAGGCGGAGGCGAGGTCACTGGACCGGCAGTGTAGCTTGACGAGGATGTTAAGCGTGCAAGTATTGGGTTCGAGGTTTAACTTGGTTTTCACATCAGAGAGGAGCTTTTGCACGAGATCAATGCGGCCTGCTTCAACCAGGAGGTTGAGGCAGGTGCTGAGGGCTTTATTGGAAGGCTTCGAGCGAGTAATGGGTAGAATGAGGAGGAAGGCTTCAAGGACTTTTTCGTGGAGGAAGGAGCGGGAGAACTGGGACATGAGAGAGATAAGGAGGGATTCGTGAAAGCGGCAGGGTTCGGAGGCAGCGCGACGGAGGACGGCGTCGACGGCAGGGAAGAGGCGAGCGCGAGCGAGACGGAGGAGGAGGGCGGCGTAAGTGGAGTGGTTGTGGGAGAAGCCTGGCTGGGTAGCGATGAAGTTGAAGAGATCCAGGGATTGCTGGGGATCGGGTTTCTGGATGATGAGGCGGACAGCGTCGGCGTGTGAAATGAAGCGAGAGCGGCGGACTCCGGCGGGTGAGTCTGCAGATTTCGCCTGCGGCGGAGGAGTTCGAGGTTGGGATGTGGGCTTAAGATATTGTAGAGGGGAAATCCATGGAAAAGAAGGTGATGAAGAGGACGATGAAGATGGAGGGAAGGAGGGTTTTCGACGAAGAGACTGAGATGCCATGGCCCATGGGAGAAGGGGCGATTAGAGGTGTAAACGCATTTGGATGATCGCTCTAGCTCTAGATAGTTTAAGAAGTTTGCAAATAATGTACAAAGAGAACACATTTATTTTCCTTCTAGGATAGATAATAAAGAAGGATTTAGTAATATATTGTTTGAAAGCATAAAATTAGGAAATTTTTTGGTTTATCTAAAACTCTACAATAACATGAAGTTTTATAAAAAAGATGAAAGCATTAGTAGAATGATGAAATTTTGTACACTATCAAAACTTTTTGTGCAAAAGTAAACATTACAAATTATTATGTGATTAATCAGAAGAATTTATGATTAATTTTGAAGAAGTCTCGGTATAAATTATTTAGAGGCAATAAATATAAAATTAGATGGTTGCATGTTTTACAATGTAAATGTTATATTTTGAATAATGAAAATAAACACTTAAAAGATATTGAAAAAAATTGGATGAAGGAACTTTCTTTGGATATTTAAATTCTAATTGAGCTTTTATAGATTTTAAATTAGAGAGATGATTTTAGAAGAGGCTATATATATGATATTTTATAAGAACTTAAATTTATCTTATTTTAAATGACATGGAAGAAGAAGACATTGATTAATTAAGGATATTAGTTGGGAAGATAAGCGAGATATTTTTTTTCTAACAAATAGAAATATGCCAAGTTGAACCATATTAGTTGTAATGAATTACTTTATATTTATCTCATGAATAGAGTCTAGAAATATTGATGAAGCATTAAAAG
The DNA here is from genome assembly GCF_001263595.1 of Phalaenopsis equestris. Taxonomy (NCBI): domain Eukaryota; kingdom Viridiplantae; phylum Streptophyta; class Magnoliopsida; order Asparagales; family Orchidaceae; genus Phalaenopsis; species Phalaenopsis equestris. The sequence goes on from NW_018165241.1 coordinate 304,337, forward strand.
ATGAATTTAAAATATAAAAATGCAGGAAAAATTATTTTTTCTTAATTAGAATTAAGTTTGACAAGTGTTTTTTTACCATAATATTAAATTGTATCTTAGCTTAAATAGGTCATGAGAAATAAGTTATACGAGTTAAAATATTATATTAGCTACCAGGTTGGACAAGTAGCATGATGATATTTATAAATAAAATGAATGGACATTGATGAATATTTTGAACCTTTAGCAAGAGTATAGACTGTTTAATTACTCCTTAGTTATGCTTGCAATAAGAATTTTAAAGTCTTTCAGATGAAGGGCAAGAACACAGTCTTAATTGGATTTATATACTAAAATATTATTTTAGGGCATCATATGACTTAACAGTATTGATTTCCTAGATCATGTGTTTAAATTAGAAAACATATTATATTGATTAAAGCAAGCTCCTAGAGTATTGTATCATGTAATGAATAATATTTTTTTTATTTACGATCACCTAAACAATTATACCATAGATACTACCTTTTTCATTAATAACATAAAAAAATATAATAATTTTTTAAATTTATATTAATGAAATATTATATGAAAGTAATAAAAAAATATTTATGTATTCAGATTTCATTTATAATGAGTAATTAAATTTGAAGTAAACGTCATTGAAAGCTTAACTTTTATTGAAACTTCTAGTGAAATACTAAGAAAATAAAAACTTCATTTATTGAATTAAATATTATATAAATTATTTGAGAGATTTGACATAAATAAAGTCAAATTCTCATGAGCCAAATAAGAAGATTACAATAGAAGAATTATTAAAAATTGTATACAATGACTTTTATATAAGTATGATATGTTCATTCACATATCTTATTGTCAACCAGTATCTTATTATGTTTGTTGTTTTTAAATATCACTAGTTTTATAGCAAATCTCAATAATTCTAACTAAAATTAATTAAAAATGTATTTATTATTTATTTAAATCTCTTATATTAGGTTTATAATAACCCAAAAATTCATTGCAGTATGATTAAATTACTTATTCTTAGATCGATTACGCTAGATGCAAAGTTGATGACAAAAATACCTCAAGAACATGTCATTTTATAGAATCATCAATTATGTATTAGCTCAATATGGAGTGGAATGATATGTTTTTTTTTCTATTGTAGAGGTTGAGTATGATATTGTAAACAATTATGTTACATTAGTACTTTACCAAAGTATTATACATAAGTATTGTAAATTAACATTGATGTTATTAGTTTAAGTATTAATGAGATTTCATGTTTCTCTAGGAGAAGTTGAAATAATGTTTTTTCTCTCTACTTCCATTAGCATATTTTTTACTAAACTACTAATAAATGAAATATTTTCCAAACTAAGTAAGAAGTTGTAAGGTATGATAACATTTATACCCTTTACTAGAAAACTAACTAAAAAAATATGCATTTCTCTTACATTAAAATTTTCTCTATTTTGATGATGTGCACAAACAAAGAAAAGCCTTTCAAATATCTTAGGAATAATCTAAGGCATTGGAGTGAGAAAATAATTTAGCTATTACTTCAGCAGAACTCTTGCACCTAATGACCTTATAGATTATCAATTTATTATGTAATTGGTGGCTAAGATAGCATCCCCCCAATATTATTTAAGTACATTCATCTAAAATATTATAACTCTTGTGATAGTATGTATCCCTTCTTTCGTTCAACCATCCCATATGTTAATGTGTGTATACATAAGGAGATTCATATATATATATATATATAT
>NW_018165242.1:0-2346 GCF_001263595.1 Phalaenopsis equestris
CTTTCCCATTCTTTATTAGTTCCGTGACTCCTCGTTTGAATCGGTCAACTTCCGGGTATTGTGATGAAGAAAGTATCAAAACCCTCGAGTCATATCTCTAACAGAGATCTAATCTATTCTGCCTTCAAGAAATTGAAAGGACTAGACTGCCAGAAAGATGAAAGGAATAAGAAAGTCGTCATTAAAAAGAAAAAATCAATTGCACTCTTACTGCCCATTCCTCGACAATAAGTAGATGAATGTTTCGCCGACTGGCCAGACCATTGATGCTGCTCGATCTTCTGTTGTGGTGCAAGACCCGCTAATTGGACAGGTCACGTAAGAGGACGCTGATGCTATCCCGTTGCACGGTGATGGTGCTATGTGGATTGCAATGTCTTAGTCGGATTGGCTCCTCATACTGAGGAGCCTTGGTTATTTGTTGGATTTTTTTCTAAAGTGCTTTTGATTTACGTTGTCCCTTGGAGCAGATGACTTAGTCTTAAGAGACATTGGTGAGGATCAAACCTGATTGGCATTGGTGAGAATCCAACCGAGGTGTCAGTGATAGCAGAACAAATGCCACAATATGGCACAATATGGCACAATATGGCACAATATGGCACAATATGGCACAATATGGCACAATATGGCACAATATGGCACAATATGGCACAATATGGCACAATATGGCACAATATGGCACAATATGGCACAATATGGCGAGCGACTCTTGAGCGAGGATGGTGGAATTTAATTCCCTGATGTCTCCCTTGTAGAGAGTGGGGAAGCAGCTGAGCGACACTAGATGTCCCCTAGATTACTTGCCCGTCATTTGGTAGAAATTAAGAATTCCTTTGCTCATTCGATAACGATCAAATATTGGAAGGAATTGTGCGAGCTGCAGCGACACTAGATGTCCCCTAGATTACTTGCCCGTCGTTTGGTAGAAATTGAGAATTCCTTTGCTCATTCGATAATGATCAAATATTGGAAGGAATTGTGCGAGCTGTCAGCTCGAGTCAGCTCGAGTGGAGGAGGAGAAGTTGAAAATGGTGATGGTCACTCTTCGTCGGAAATTGTAAGACTTACGTAAGAGATCTTTGATACTCCATGCACAATTCGAAATGGATCAGCTGAATCAGTTTAAGTCGGGGTGGAGGGGGGTCTTCGGCTATGGTATGTGCTGAAGTGGTGGCAGACCCCATCGTAGAGTATTTTATTTTGGGCTAATTTCCGAGTGCTTTTTTTTGGTAAATTTAAGGTCTTTTTTAGTATAAAGATTATTTTCTTGCTTTATTTTGTATTGATGTGATCACATTATCAACACGTTATGGAAACCAATGTAGAATTCCATTTTTGGCCCTGGCGGCGATTCAACTTCCCTCTTTTTTCCAATATATATAAAAGTCACGGGATTGGTGAAGTTACGCTTATGCTGCCTTTTTTCCCTTCTTATCTTTCTCTCGGTCCTCTATTTGCATTCTGCTAAATGGCTCCACAATGTTCTCTATAAAAATTCAAGTCGATCGTACTAATTGAATGATCATGGATGACTTCAAAAGAAGTTGATCAGTCGTAGGACATTTTCGTCTTCGAACCCAACATCAAGCTACAGGCCACTAGTGAGATCAACTGAGCTACCTCTCTGTATGACCCGCTCTCGACTTTTTCTTGTAACTTAGATAATTTTTTTTTCCTTTTTTAAACACTTCTAAGAAGATTTATAGATAATTTTGGAAGTTTCAATTATGAATGCATATAAGATTTTTTAATCAGTCACACCATTGTATTTTTCTTATGCATCTCTATGTTGAATTATCTTGTGATGATCGCTCGACTGAGACGATTGATTGATCAACACTTTTAAGAATGTTATTGGTCACTTCACCAAGTTACCGTCAGGCTCAAGTCTTATACCTCTTATGTCTCAATCACTCAATTAGGTCGTTGCCTTGGATGGGCCACCCCTTTCGCCAAACGTATTAAGTGGATCTTATCGCACTCTTCACGGGAGTAACCGTCTAGACTTGTTGTTGGGTGATTCGTGCGCTGCCTACCACAGATTTTTTCAGTAATAGGTAGGGAATCTTACAGTCAGAGCTTGATCAGTTCCAAACTATGAGACATAGGTTTTTGTAATGCATGAGCATTGTATGTTAGATCTTTCATATTTCTTTAATTGGACATTAACCACGGTTGTCATCTTTTCAAGAAATTTTACCAATAGGAAGGTACCCATCATTGTAAGTTTTTTTGCTTTGGTGGAATCACCGTCGACGGGCAGGTTTGAGTTCCCTGAGTGTTGGCCAGACTTGATAATCCCTTGTGTGAACTTTCCATGTTCCTTAGTGTCGATTGGCCCTA
>NW_018165242.1:2446-3394 GCF_001263595.1 Phalaenopsis equestris
AAAGTTTTCATAATTTTTTGAGTTATATTTTGATCGTTAAGATTATTTTAGTGCCAAAAAAGATATTTAACTTGAAAATTCAATTTAGGTCATCAAATGGACTCAAAATGCTTTGAAATTTTTATGGGGAGTTCTTTGGATATTAGACAATAGTGGAGTTTAAAAATCAAGTCATTTTAATTTTTATATTTTCTAAAATTAATTATCTTAGTGATTTGGGGTTTAGGCAAATTAGGTTTATTTTGAATGACTTGACTCATGAGAAATTTTTCTAAGGGTTACCTATTCATAGTGAACCTATTAAACTTTTCTTCGATTTTTTTAAGCAACATGCTGATTGTTATGATTAATTTGAACAAATAATGTACATAAACTTGAAAAATATAGATTTTTGTCTAGAGGTCTTCTTTGACTTTGGAAAAAATAGAGAATGTTCCCCTTAACAAAGGCTACAACATGGAAAAATTTCAAGCCATGGTGAAATGCCTATATGCATGGAGAATCAAAAGACTCAAAAATAGTGTTTAATTAATTAAAAATAAAATATGCATCAAATGGACTTCAAATTATTTCCACATTATTTTCCTCTATTCATTGAGCAAGTGGGTCTTTTTATTTTATTTTTGTGATTTTTCTACAGCAAGATATGGATTTTTGAAGTTAAGGGTCATTTTCTGAATTTTTTTAATTCCCTATTTTTCTATTTAAACACGCGGCGCCTCGTCAACCTACGATGGCTCTGAAACTCTACACGGCGCGCTCCCATTTGACTATGTCATCCACTTCAGCGCTGGCTTGGCCAGCGGTTTATGTCCCGAAATGTTGTCCAGCTTCATCTTGACCGTCCATCCGATACACGCTTGATCGAACGGCACTTCGTCATTGTCTCTGATAGCCTAGCCTGAGAACCGTCCATCTTCTAAGCTTGATATCTCCCTTATTTCTCAA
>NW_018165242.1:4152-9419 GCF_001263595.1 Phalaenopsis equestris
CAGGGGAGGTGGCTAGGAGCTCAGGGAACCCAGGGGAATATGTCATAGCAATTTAATGGGTTGAGGCTTAATTTTGGCAAAAAGAATCTTAAGCTTAAGCAATTATGGCATGAAATCCATTGATTTAAGGGACCATTGATTCATGGATTAGCTTAGGTGGTTAGGTGAGTTTTGGCTCAGTCTTAAAGTCCAACTAATGACTGTGGAGTCATTAATTTGACGGCTTTGGGGTAGTTAGGCTACATTTAGTGCATGGGTCTAAGCGGGTGCAAATGACCAAAACCTGGGTTTAGGTTAGTCTAGCCATGTTCTTGAGCCCAATTAATTGATGTACTTGATGTATATGATTTCAATGAAAATTTTTGGTGAATAATTGAAAGGATTTTGAGTTCAGTTAAAGGGTCAATTTGAAGGAATTTGAAAATTGGTCGTTTTGGGAATGTTGGGCTAACCTTGGGCTAAGTCTAAATTGATGGATTAAAATGGTCAATAGGAACCTCATGAAGAGTTTTAAACATAAATTGGGTGCCAATTTTGGGGCTAAGGAATTCAATTGGATGAGACTTGGGGACATAGTCAATTTAGGGCAATTTGGAGATTTTGGACTTAAGTTGAAATTAAATGAAATTGAGAATTCACCAAGGCAAATTGATGGTTAATTTTGATGTGTAGGAATGTTATAAAGAGCTTTCAACATAAACCATGGCCAATTAAGGGGGCTATGGATTCAATTTGGTGAGATTAAGTCATGTGTCCAAAATGGGGGGTTTAACCTAAATCAAAAATTGGGCTTAAAGCATGGTCAATTGAGCTTGGATTTGGTTTTTTTGGTCACATTGATGGTGAATTTGAGTTTGGGATTGAAATTTGGGGAGATTGTGATCAAATTGATGGACATTTGAGTTGAATTTGAGGACATTTGGGCCTTTAAAGGCAAATTTGGGGGTCTTGGTCAAAGATGGTCAATTGGCCAAATTGGATCAAGTGGTAGTTGAGATAAATGAAATTGGGAGTATTTGAAATATTTTGGAAATTTTTGGGATTTTTTAGAATTTTTTAAATTTTGGGCCTATGAGGGGCATTTTGGTAATTTGGCAATTTTTGGTGATTTTGGTTAATTTGGGTGTTTTCAAAAGGTTTGAAATGATTTTTGAACAAGTTTCGGTATTTTGGATAAATTTGGGAATTTTGGCAAAATTTAAGGTTTCAAGGGTACTTAGAGGTAATTTGGGGGAGTTTAGGGGCAAAAGGCCAGGCTGAGTAATTTGGGTAAAATTGGGGAACTAACCTCCAAAAGTAAGTCATGGACCAAGGGAATCCCCATTTGGGTCCTCTATGTACTGGTTTTAGCTAAACCTTAGCCGAGGGCTAGTAAGTTTTTGGGACCATCACATCTACATGAGTTTCCCAAAGGCTCAAGGGACCAAAGTTAGGAAATTCTGGGTTTTGGGTAGTGAGTGATTATGAGTGAAGTGAGTGCCTTCGCTCTAGACCAACACCCAGGGTCAACCCTAAGGTCCAATAGTCCTATAGGAACTCTCCTTGAGCTCCCCCATAATGACCCCACCTACTAAGTGCTGAGGTTAGGACTGATATATGGAACTTCAAGTTGAGTAAAGAAGAGTTTAGAATTTTTAATGGTGCGGGTTCCTTTTTCTAGTTCTCTAAGAATAGTTAATAGGAAAGTCCTATGGCTAGTCCCTAGGCTACTAAATAGAAAAACTAGACTTCAACCAAAAGTGAGGTCAACAATTCTTAACCAACTTGGACTTAACCTTAAAATCCTTATATCCAAACTAAATTGAACCTAATCCTAGGTCCAAACCAATTTTGGCATAACCCTACACTTTGGATCTAACTCAAAATTAACCCAAACCTAACTTTAGACCCAAATGCCTCATGACATTCCTCTAATCCAAATTGAACCATCAATTGACCTAACTCCAAACTCTAGCCAACTTTAAACCCAAGTCCAAACCAAATGGCCCAAATTGGTCGAACTTTAAAATTCCATCCAATTGAACCATGTGGTCAATTAAATTGCCCCAATTTCATCACCTAAACTCTTCATGACATCCCCATGGACCATTTGAACCCTTTAAATAATTTTTAGACCTAGCCCAAGCTAAGCCCAAATCCAATTTTTCGCCCAAACCCTAATTTTGAACCTAAACCCCAAATTAACAAAAATCTTTTGCATTGACCAAGCTTAACCCTCTCCTACCTTGATTAGCCACTTAGGATACTAATTAAATCACCCAAGACCCAAAATTTGAGCCATGGACCCCAAATCAAGAAAGCTTGCCCCTAAATTTGGATAAGCTCTCTATCTCATACCATCAACTATCAAACATTTAAGCTAATCACAATTAAACCTTCCCTGAACTTCCCTGAGCCAGTTAGCCATCACCCCTAGCGTGGTCGGCCGACCTAGTCATCGAAAAACCCAAAATCGAGAAGGTCATGCTTGGCTTAAACTTAATTTCTCACCGATCTAATGTGGCTTATTTTTATTGATGAATTGCGTCGTTCAACCCTCCACCTAAGCTTCCTTCTCCACCCCTGGCTTGGCCAATCCAGCTCTAATTACCCTCTATTTAAACCACCCCTCTCATGGCCATGGAAAGACTGTTGTCATTTTCCTAGAGAGTCCCTCTGAAATTGCTCACAGAGCTTCCTCTAGCCATCCTGAGTTCAACCCACAAAACTTCAAATTGATAGTTTCTAAGGCTTCCCCTAACAAAACGAGGAAGTTACTCATTGAAGCCCCATCATTTTGAGCATTCTAAACCACTCATAGATTAAACACAAATCACCGCTCGATCAAACTCTTGCCTGAACTCATCCTGAATTCAAATTGGTACTTGAAGGAGCTTTGTGAGGTCACCACTAACGTCTGCAACCAACTCAATTGAGGCCTGTTGACCTCACTTTTGGTTGAGGTTTAGTTTTTCCTCTTTATTAACCTAAGATCTATCCATAGGAGTTTCTTATTGACTGTTCCTAGAAAACAAGACAAGGAACCCTCACCATTTGAAATTTCAAACTCTTTTCTACTCAACTTGAAGTTCCACATATTGGTCCTAACCTCTAGCACTTAGTAGGTGGAGTCACTATGGGGGAAACTCAAGATGGGTCACCCTTAAGACTGCTAGACCTTAGGGTTGACCCTAGGTGTTGGTCTAGGGCTAAGGTAATTACTTGCAATCAGTTGTACTCACAATCACTCATTACCCTAAACCCAGAACTTCTAGGCTTTGGTCCATTGATACTTTTGGGAGACTCCTGTACATGGTTCCCTTATTTATGGTGGTTGGCAATCCAACTCTATCAATATACCCAACCTATCCTATTGCCCATAAATTCTCCCAAATTACCCAGATACCCTTTGGACCCCAAATTTGGCCAAATTCTCCAAATCTAGCAAAGATATCCAAACTTGTTCAAAAATCATTTCAAACACCTTGAAAACACCCAAATTACTCAAAATCCCCAAATTGGCCAAATTACCAAAATTCCCCTCTTTGGCCCAAAATTCCAAAAATTCCCAAAACCTTCCAAATATTCCTTATTTCATTTTCGTCAACTATCACATGACCCAATTTGACCAATTTAACCATCCTTGATCAAAACCCTCAAATTGCCCTTTAAAGGCCCATATTTTCTCCAAATCACCTCATATGTCTATTCAATTGGTCTAAATTTCCCCAATTTCAACTCTAAACTCAAATTTACTCTTTATCTAACCAATGAAGACCAAATCCAAACCCAATTGATTTATGATTTGAACCCAATTTTGATTTAGATCAAAAACTCAATTTTGGCCCCATGACTTGGTTCCACCAAATTGAACCCATGGCCCACTCAATTGGCCACAATTTGTTTTGACAAATCTTCATAACATTCCTAAACATAAAATTTGACCTTCAATTGGCCTTGGTAGGACCTAAATTTTATTTGATTTCAACCTAAGTCCAAAAGCCCCAAATTTGCCCCAAATTGACCAGGTCTCAAAATTTCACCAAATTGAGGGCCTTAACCCCAAAATTTCCACTCCATCCCTTCATGAAAAATCTTAACAACACCTCCCTTAATCATGTGGGCCATTCAATTTGTACTTACCCCAAGGTTAGCCCAACCTAGACCCATGTCTAGCCCAACATGCCCAAATTTGTCAAATCTCAAAAATCCCTCAAATTGACCTACCAATTGAACTGAAAATCACTTCAACCCTTCACAAAAAATCTTCATAACAATCATCTAAATAATGTTGATCAATCAATTGGGTCATTTGACATGGATAACCTAGCCCAAACCCAAACTTTGATCACTTGAACCCACATTGAACTTATGCATTAAAGATGGCCTAACCACCCCAAGGTCATCAAATTAACTCCACCTCAGCCATTGGTTAGACCCTAAGACTGAGCCAAAACCCATCTAACCACCTAAACTAAGCCATGGACCAAAATTCTTCTAAATTAAGGGATTTTATTCCCAAAAATGTACATGCTTAAGATACCGTTATCAAAACAAAGCCTAAAATCATTAAATTGATGTGACATATTCTCCTGGGTTCCCTGAGCTCCTAGCAACCTCCCCTAGCCGGCCGTCCATCTTAGTGGCCAAAAAATGGCCAAACTGAGCGCCACGCCCATGTGATTAAACCCAATTCAAACCTAGAGGCCACATCATCCAAATTAAAGCTTAGAGCCTCTCTGCCCTCCACCTAGGCAGTTCATTTCACCCACCAATTGGCCATGGCAGCAAACCTAAGACCATTTTTATAAAATTCTCTTCTCCACGGCCATGAAGGGAGAGCTGAAAATTACTCTAAGAGACTTCCCCAAATTGATCGCAAAGCCTCTTTGAGACCACCTCAGTGTAACCCAACCACCACATTGTCCTGAATCCCCTTGGCTGAGCCCAATTTTTGAGCTCAAAACCTTACCGGAGACAGGACAAAACTCTCCACACCTTCACAGTCCACTAAACTCTAATTAAACTCACTCACACCTACACAAGAGTGAAAGGAGCTAAAGCCCCATCAAATTACCCTCTCACAGAGCTTCCACCTTAGCTCTAGACCAACACCCAAATCCGGTCGTGATTGAAATCATATCTAGGCCTCACACCAAGACCAGAGAATCAATCCCTAGCCTTTTTGTATCACAACAAACGTGCCAAGACCCTCTGATTGAAGCTTCACTTCACAGAGCAAAGGTATAAAACTTCTCTCCCTCCCGAGCCTATTTTGATTCTCCATT
>NW_018165242.1:9722-10149 GCF_001263595.1 Phalaenopsis equestris
TGCCTAGGATCTAGTCAGCACGCGCTGTTTAAATAGATAAATAGGGATTTTTCCTATTTATTTAAATACCCCTAACTTAAAAAATTTATATCTTGGTGTAGAAAAATCACAAAAATAAAATAAAAATACCTCTTGCTTAGTGAACAGAGGAGAATAATGTGGGAATAATTTTAAGTCCATATGATGCATATTTTATTTTTAATTAATTAAATATTGATTTGAATCTTTTGATTCTCCATGCATGAAGACTTATCATCATAGCTTGAATTTTTGGCATATTTTAGTCTCTGTCAAAAAGAACATTCTATGATTTTTCCAAAGTCAGAGGAGGTCCCTAGACAGAGGATCACATTTTTCAAGTTTATGTACATTATTTACTTAAACTAATCATGAAAATTAGCATGTTGATTAGAAAATTCCAAGAAAA
>NW_018165242.1:10575-10983 GCF_001263595.1 Phalaenopsis equestris
AAATAATTAAAAATTCATAAAAATCACAAAAATAATAAAACTCATGAAAATGTTCCAAATTGCTTCCTAATCACTTAATAACAGTTGAAAGATTTTTCCTGATTTTCTAAATAAAGATATTGAATTTCAAAGCTTAAAAACAATTTTTAAAGGCTAAAAATGAGTTTTCACTAAAAAAAATTCCAATAAATCAAATAAAATTCAAACAAATATAAAATCCTCTCCTCTGAGTTCTCTGACATCAGGAGGACCTTTCAAAAATACAAAACTTAATTTTCCCCATTTGAAATATTTTATATTTAATAAATGGTCCAGAAATTAAAATAATTCTTAAAATTCAAATAAAATTCAAATAATCATAAAATTTGGTCTAAAGGCTTCTCTAGTCTAGGTCTATCTACAGTAAAA
>NW_018165242.1:11136-11769 GCF_001263595.1 Phalaenopsis equestris
TGACCCATGAATGAGGTAGGATAAAAATTTCAAAGTCATTTGGATTGAATTTGACAAATTATGAAGTGTTAGAGCCTTAGGGGCAAATGTGTAATTTTGGAAATTTAGCCTTAATTAACATTTAGGCTTAATTCAAGGAGGGAAATGGGTAACCTCTGATCTTAATTTGCATGTTTGAAACACAAGGGGTTAATTGGTAGAAACCAATCTCAATTTCCCAATTGAAAAAGATAAGTTAGTAAATTTCTAAATTTTTAAAATTTGGAAGTTTATTAAAATAAAATGACTCTAGGGCTTAGGGGTATGACTTTTTAAGTAAAAAATTAATCAATTTAATACCCCTATTTTGATTTTCAAAATAAAATTCAAATCATGAATCATGACCACCTAAAGCTTAATTTTTTCAAAACTAACCGAGACACTCGCGTAGGCCTTAAGGGCTTAGTAGTGGCTTAGGCTAAATCAAGTTTCATTTAAATAAGGATTAGAAAAGTAAATATCATTTAAAATTAAAGCATCTTTCAAACACTACAAGCCCAATTATGGTCAAAATTTGGTTAAGTGTTCTGATAACCCTAACTTGCCTCTTTAAGGGTCTTCACCCACATAATTTTCAAGATTAAATTACAGATG